>NW_025973069.1:4193-5195 GCF_021869965.1 Rhincodon typus
TGTGGGCTTGTGCAGAAGATTACTTGATTTGTAATCCATGTTGATTTCTATCGTTGCATCCAAAATTGATTTGACTGTTGAAGAAAGAATGTGACTGTGTAGATGTAATTTATTTTCCTCACTGGAAATCTGTGACCAGTGGTGTTCTGCGAGGAGCAGTGCAGAAATTCCAGTTGTTTGTAATTATATAAATGATATTGATGAAAATGTAGGTGACTCGATTAATAGGTTTTCAGATGATACGAAAATTGTTGAAGTTGTGAATAAGAGGGGAGGTTATCAAAGGACGCAGCAGGGAAGAGATCAGCTGGAAATTTGGCTGGCCAGAGAAATTGCAAAAATTGTTTAATCTGGCAAGGGATGGTGTTGCATTTTGGCAAGTTAACTAAAAGTGAAAAGTACAGGATAAATGGCTGGATCCTTCAGAGCATTGAACTGCAGAGAGTCCACGTCCATAGCTCCCTTAAAAGTGGTTAACATCATGGACCAAGTGATTGAAAAGGCATATGACATGCTTGTCTTCATCGGTCGGGAAATTTAAGGTAAAGGTTGGCAAGAGAAATTGCAAATGTACAAGAGTTTGATCAGGCCAAATTTGGAGTTCCGTGCGTGTTTCTGGTCATTGGACGATAGGAAGGATATGGAGGTTTTGCAGAGAATGTGGAAGTGTTTCAGCAGAATGTTGGGTAGACTGGAGTGTATTAGCTATCAGGAGATGTTGGACAAACTTGGATTGTTGATTTAGAGCATCAGAAGCGAAGAAGTCGATGTGATTAGAACGTTTAAAATTATGAGAGTCATGGATAAAGAGGATAGTCGGAATCTCCACAGGGTGGAAATGTCAAATACTAAGGGCATAGGTTTAGGTTGAGAGGCAGAATGTTCAAAGGAGGTGTGTGAGAAAAGTGTTTTCACACAGTCGGTAGTAGGTACTTGTAATGTGCTGCCAGGGGAGCTGGCGTGAGCAGATATGCGAGCAACGTTTTAAAGGCATTTAGACAG
>NW_025973069.1:5695-8718 GCF_021869965.1 Rhincodon typus
ATTTCCACCCTGTGGAGATTCCGACTATCCTCTTTATCCATGACTCTCATAATTTTAAATGTTCTAATCACATCGACTTCTTCGCTTCTGATGCTCTAAATCAACAATCCAAGTTTGTCCAACATCTCCTGATAGCTAATACACTCCAGTCTACCCAACATTCTGCTGAAACACTTCCACATTCTCTGCAAAACCTCCATATCCTTCCTATCGTCCAATGACCAGAAACACGCACGGAACTCCAAATTTGGCCTGATCAAACTCTTGTACATTTGCAATTTCTCTTGCCAACCTTTATCTTAAATTTCCCGACCGATGAAGACAAGCATGTCATATGCCTTTTTAATCACTTGGTCCATGATGTTAACCACTTTTAAGGGAGCTATGGACGTGGACTCTCTGTAGTTCAATGCTCTGAAGGATACAGCCATTTATCCTGTACTTTTCACTTTTAGTTAACTTGCCAAAATGCAACACCATCCCTTGCCAGATTAAACAATTTTTGCAATTTCTCTGGACAGCCAAATTTCCAGCTGATCTCTTACCTGCTGCGTCCTTTGATAACCTACCCTCTTATTCACAACTTCAACAATTTTCGTATCATCTGAAAACCTATTAATCGAGTCACCTACATTTTCATCAATATCATTTATATAATTACAAACAACTGGAATTTCTGCACTGCTCCTCGCAGAACACCACTGGTCACAGATTTCCAGTGAGGAAAATAAATTACATCTACACAGTCACATTCTTTCTTCAACAGTCAAATCAATTTTGGATGCAACTATAGACATCAGCATGGATTACAAATCAAGTAATCTTCTGCACAAGCCCACAGTGAGGGGCTTCATCCAATATTTTATTTAAATTCTTGTCCTTTGCAAATCATTTTCCCCTTGCATCTGACCTACCACGTGCATCATCTTACATTTGTCTGGACTAAATTCCATCCTCTATTTCTCTGTCCAACTTTCCAAACTTTCCAACTATTCTGCTGTATCCGTTGACAACCTTCCTCACAATCCGCAATTCCCGCGTTGCCTGGCAGCTTACCAGTCAGATCACCTACATATTTTATATATAATAGAGGTTGCAACAATGATCCTTGTGGAACACGACTGGTCACAGAACGCCAATCAGGAAAAAACAGCCTGCGAAGAGTACCCTCTGTTTGGTCTAAACAAGGCAATTTTGGATCCAACTTACCAACTCAATGCCGTGATCCGATGTGGTTTAATCTGGTAGACAAACTGGAGATTGTTCAATGCTTTAGTAAAGTCATCGGTGGCAACATCTATTGTCCTCCCGTCATCAGTCATCTTCATCATTTCCACAAAAAACCCAACCAAATTTATGAGACACGACATCCCCGCAAAAAACCCATGTTTACTATTCCTAATAAGTTCATTCTTTTCCAAATGTGAATAATTTCTCACATTAAGAATGTTCTCCAAGAACTCACTTGCCACGGATGTAAAACTCTTGCTCAGAATACAACGATAAAATGCCTCAAAATTCTTCTGGATCCTACTTGCTAAGAACAATTGATGGCCCCTTTGAGACCTCTCAATACATTAGTTAAGTTCTTTCCTGCTTCCTTATTATGCCTCAAGGGCTTGTTTGATTTCAGTTTTAATTTTGAGTAAACTTTCAATATCTATTGTCATCCACAGTTTGCAAATCTTGCCATCCTTATCTATCATCCTCACAGGAACTTGTTAGTGCAGGTACGGTTACAACATTCAAAAGTTATAGGAAAGGTTCAGTGTGCTCTGGGCTAAACGCAGCCAAATGGGATTTGTTCATTTTGGGAAACTTGGTCAGGGTCCACATGTTGGCACAAAGTGTGTGATTCTATGTTAGTCGTAAATTCTGATCAACAGGCATTTAAAAGAATCTCAAATATCAGAAATGGGCATCCTCTTAAAAAGCCACCCAAATCTCATTTCTCCAGTTCCTGATATGCAGTTATCATTAACATTCATTTGTTTTAAAACTTTTACCAGAGAACCAGTATTATCCTTCTTCATATCGACTTTATATTTACGGAATTATGATCTCTGCTCTCAAAATGACCTCGCACTGAATTTTTCGTCACAAATAAAGACAAAAATTTCTGGAAAGTCAGCAATCCTGCCAACATCTGTGGACAGAAAGCAGAGTTAACGTTTTGGATTCAGTGACCCACCTTCAGAACTGATTGCACCGAGGAAAATGTTTGTATGAATACTGGAGGAACTGTAGGAGGAAGGAGTAGTAAACGATAGATGGAAATTGAGCATAGTGAAAGAGAAAAACACTTAAGCAGTCAAAGGAATACTTCACTATCACCTTAGGAAAGTCTTCAATACACCACCATGTTCTCTGACAAGTATCTCTCTCTCTCATGCTTGCTATAACACTTCAGCGAAGTTCAGCGCATGCTGGAAGAACAGTTCATTTTCTGTTTGGGAATCTGGGGTCCTTCTGGACTCGAAACCGTGCACAGCAATTTTAGTGTCTGATCACCCTTTCCCCTATTGGAATCCCAAACCCCCGCAAAGGGCTTTGTCATCACATGGGCTGTTATGGCACGTACTCACACATTTACATTCAATTGCTCTCACTCTCATGCAGATGCACTGACCAATGCACTCACACACAAGCACAGCAACACAGATAATTGCACTCACACACTCACTGGTTGACAGACATACACATTTACACTCACACTCTCACTCACAGTCACTCACTGATGCACACACACACACACACACACACACAGACACACACATACACACACAGACACTCACAGACACTCACACAGACACGCACATACACACGCACACACAAACACACAATTACACTCACACTGTCACTTACAGTCACTCACTGATACACACACACACACACACACAAAGACACTCACACACACTCACAGACACACATACACACACACAGACACGCACACACAGACACTCACACACACTCACACAGACACACACATACACACACACACACACACACACACACACACACAC
>NW_025973069.1:8818-9303 GCF_021869965.1 Rhincodon typus
GCAATTACACTCACTCTCACTCACAGTCACTCACTGATACACACACACACACTCACACAAACACACACACAGACACTCACACACACTCACACAGACACACACAATTACACTTACACTCACTCACTGACACACACGCAGACAATTGCACTCACATTCTAACTGACACTCACACACACAAACACGGTTAATTAAGAACATAAGAACATAAGAACTCGGAGCAGGAGTAAGCCGTCTCGCCCTTCGAGCCTGCTCCGCCATTCAATAAGATCATGGCTGATCTTTTCGTGGACTCAGATCCACTTACACGCGTTCTCACCGTAATTACATTCACACAAACTTATTTGTTCTCAAACTAACATCAAGTGATCATATGGATTTATTGGGAAAATTGACATAAGTTTACTGTACAAATGAACATGAGTCTATGAAATGGAAGAGCCCTTTCCCTGGTAATTTAGCGAGAGTCATTATGTGTGCGTTTGTGG
>NW_025973070.1:0-7646 GCF_021869965.1 Rhincodon typus
TGCTCCTCTGATGCTGCTTGACTTGTTGTGTTCATCCAGCTCTACACCTTGTTATCCCTAGGGATCGGATTTATGTTTCATAATTACACATATTTTAATAGCCTCTAACTTGATGTTAGACTATTAAAAATAGATGGCTTTTGTTCTTTACTCAGAATGTTTCAAAGAATGCTTTTGGACTCACTGTCTATTTTGTTATTTTTGGATCAATCAGAATTTAGAAAACATTCTGCCACTGTTCTAAAGAACGTAGTGAACTGAAATTCCTGTTTAACAAGTTGCGCTATTAACTTGATCCCGGTTATCCACTCAGCAAAGAAAAATAAACTTGGCAAAGCAGACAATGATGGCATTCAAATAAAAACATCAGAGAGTGGATAGGATTAGAGGTTCTGAAACTGTGATGAGATCTGCAAGATTGTACAAAAGTACATATCAGATCCACCAATGATACTCACACCTATGGCTATAACGTTTGCTTTAGCAGCAGTGGTTCCACAGGTCCAAGAAATCCTGAGGCTGAATATGAGAAAAAAACTTGGCTTCGACAAGGGGAGAATGGTGAAAGGTGTTTCAGTCTGAACTTCTGTTCACTTCTCCACTCCTCACATTGAAGAGGCTATTGGGAGATTTTCAAAGCCTCTTTGAGAAATTAATCATCAATAGACACTAGAGGGAAGTCTGATTATGAATGAAACCCCAATAACTCCTAACACAAAGAAAACATGTTTTGATTTTTCTTTATTTTGGATTATGGACAAAATAGGAAAAGGATTGTTTTAAATGAAGGACTGTGAAAGGAGATGCTGCATTTTAAAACTAGTCACTGGAATTCATTGTGAGTTGTGTTTATACTGTTGCTTTTTCAGTCAATGAGGGAAGATGTCTAGTTCTACTGAACTGTGTTTCCCCTATATTTTTTTTTCCACCCATAGCATTCGTGGTCCTTAGTTTGTTCGTGTCAGTCTGCATGTGTGTAGAGGTTATAATTTTACCGAATAGAAATATATGTTGATAATTCATAGTTCCATTTGCCTGTGGTTAGAATTGACTTAATTGTAATCTATAGTAAGTACAGAATCCATGGTCAGAGCTTTCTGCTAACCCAAGTTCCTCAGTCAGGAAAACTGGGACTTTCAACACTTTGATTAAACCCAAGGGGTTTTTTTTGTTGAAAAAACGGAACAGTTTTCTTTAAAATAAGGAGTTGTGTTTTGGTTCCGGAGAGTCCTACAAGTGTCAGCTCCAGTCAAGATTTTCTTTCTTCAAGGAATTTATTGAACAGGAATTGTTTTTATTCAGTTAATCAGCAAAGCGGTTGATTTTATTAAATTTTTATATGTTTGATTTATATACTTTTTCCATTTTAACATTATTTTCTGTAGGTAAAGAAAGATAGCTTATTTTATATAGAAGGTGTTATTTAAACATCCTTCTTTTTAGGCTTCATGTTATTAAGACCATATATAAGGTACAGAGTGAGATGGCTAGTAGATTTAGAAAAGTTATTACCCAGCAGGATCAGATAGATAGATGGGTGACTGTCAGGAAAGATAAGAAGGTCGTTCAAAAGTCTCTGGTGGCTTTTCCTCTATCAAATAGATGAGATCAGTTTTTGGGACAGTTGAAGGGGATAGTCTGTCCGAAGAAAATGGAAGGGCCAGTCAGTTATTGGACACTTGGAATGATTCTTATGTTAGGCAGCATTTGACAAGATTTAATAGAATTATTGTTATATAGGATTCTCCTATCAGGAACATAGACAGGCAATGCTGTGGCAGTGAATATACATTTAGGATGGTTTGTTGCTTACCTGGTGCTAGGATCAAGGATGTTTCTAAATGTTTCAAGCATATTGTTAAAGGTGAAATTGAGAAGCCAGAAATTACTGTACACATTGGTAGGGATTACATTTTTAGGGAAAAGATTAAAGCTTTCCATACAGAGTGAGTTTAAGAGGTTAGGTAGAAGGTTAAAAAAATGAAACTCTAAAAGTAGTAATTTCTGGTTTCTTCCCAATGCCAAACGCAAATGAGGGAAGGAACAAATGGTTAAAGGAGATAAACAATGGCTGAAGAGCTGGTAAATTGTTCAGGGATTCAGGTTTTTGGACAATTGGAATGTCTTTTGGGATAGAAAAGACCTGTTCAAAAAGGTTGGGTCTAACCTAAGCGGGAAACGGACCAATATCTTAGCAGGACTTTTGCTCATTTTATTAAGGCAGACTTTATACTGATAGAGAAGGCGAGTTGAAGAATTCTAAGTAACAGTGTAAATGGAAGGATTGATGGGGTAGGTTCTGATTGTGAGGTGAACACGTCAATTCGGAAAGAAAGACGAGAGAGTCAGAGTATGTAGTAACTCTGAAGAACTAAATTGCATTTATTTCAATGCAAAGGTCTTACATGTAGGGCTGATGAACTCGGCATGTTTAAGAACATGGGATTGAAACGTCATAGCTGTTACAGAAACTTGGCTGACAGATGGGCAAGACTGATAGCTCAACGTTCCCAGTTTTAGATGCTACAGGAAGGATAGTAAGGGGGGGGGGGGGGGAGGTAGCGTGGCTTTTTTGATTAAGGAATACATTACTGCTGTAACTAGGGAAGATATTTCTGAAAAATCATCCAGTGAAAATAAATGGGTAGAAATTACAAATAAGAAAGGAAAGATCACTTTGATGGGATTGTGCTATAGGCCCTCTAGTAGTAAGAGAGAAATTGAGACACAAATATGTAGGGAGATCTCAGACATATGTAAGCATAATAAGGTTGTAATAATGGGGGATTTTAGTTTTCCAAACATTGACTGGGACAAGTGTTAAAGGTTTGGATGATGAAGAATTTTCTTTATCAATATGTGGATGCTCCTACTGGAAAAGGAGCAAAACCAAACCTTCTTTTGGGCAATAAGGCAGGGTCGATGACTGAAGTAAAAGTGGGGGAACACTTTGGGTCTAGCGATCATAATTCCATTTGTTTCAAAATGGTTATGGAAAAGGATAAGGATAAGCCTTCCATAAAATTAAAGTTTTTAATTGGAGTAAGGCAAATTTTAATGAGACAAGCACTTGAGACATGAACTTCCAAAAGTTGATTGAAGTAGTCTGTTCACAGGTAAAAGGACGCCTGACAAGTGAGAGGCATTCAAGAGTGTGATGACGAGAGTTCAGAGTTCATTATGTTCCTGTTAGAGTGAAGGGTAAGGCTGGTAAGATTAAAGGGACAATGGATAAATAAAGATATTGAGGTTCTGGTCAAGAATAAAAGAGAATCTTTTTTAGATATAGACAATTTAGTTCAATTGAATCTCTTAATCAATATAAAGAATGTAGGGACATACATATGTAGCTTCAAGCAAGCACAATTATATCATACTGCAGGCTCAACTCAAGACCATAAATTGGTTTCTGGTGTCACTCTTAGCAGAGTCTAGATTATTTCTGTTTTTTGCAACTGACAGATGCGCCCATCAATCCAAGATGATGTTTTGCTTACCATGCAAATGGTGAATGTGATATGAGTTTTAGTTCCAGTGTGGTGTTTGGTATTAAGACCAATGGATCAGAGCCTGACCTGTTGCCATAAAATCCCTACAGTGCAGAGAAAGGCCAATTGGCTCATCAAGTCTGCACTGACCCTCCAAAGGGCATCCCACCCAGACCCACCACATCCCTGGACAATCTACCTAACCTACACATCCAGAGCACCCGAAGAAAACCCACACAGACACAGGGAGATTGTGCAAACTTCACACAGACAGCCACCCAAGGCTGGGATTGAACCCAGGTTCCTAGTGCTGCAAGGCAGTAGAGCAAACCATTGAGCCACTGTGTCTATTCACTATGGGCAGTATGCCAGCCATGCTCCAATAGCTTGTGCCTGCAAGCCTCAGAAAAATATGTTCACCAGATATGATTGTGCTGCAGGAAATCATTTTAGAAATAAACCAGACTGTACTCAGAATTACACCACAACCATTTTAAGATCATCAGTCGAGTTTGGAGCATGATGCATTTATGTGAGCGGAAAGGCAAATATCTTAATACTCAGATCCCTGTTTTATGTAGAGGTAAAATGAATTGATGTCCATTTATGAATGTCTGTTTCTCATGTCATTGTTCTGATGTGTGCATGATGTAAAGCCTTGTCCTCTTGTCTCCTTTTAGCAATGTTTAAGGTATCATTTTGTAAATCTTAGCACTTTCGCTGCTCTGATAATTAAAACAAAAATACAAATCGATTGCAGTGATATTAAGCTGGGCCAGGGACTTATAAATTTCTAGAGACTGTGCTGGATCTTTGTACTAGGGGTGTTAAGAGCACATTTGCCACAAAGAAGAAATGCAGCTCCTGGAGTTGAAAGATAGTAAACAGCATAGCAACAAGATGGCACCAACATTAGCAGATAATGCAAGAATGGAGAGGTTTAAACTCTCCAGGCTGGACAGTAATCTGGTCTAGAGAGGAATAATTTCAAGGAGGTACACAAGATACTAGCAGCATTGAGCAATAAGACTAGAATTTTACTTTGAATTAAACCAGGTATGGTTGGCATACATTTAAATTAGTGAAATGGGATATATTTACCTAAATCAAAAACAAATTGCTGGAAAAGCTCAGCAGGTCTGGCAGCAGTAGTGGAGAGAAATCAGAGTTAACGTTTCAGGTTCAGTGACCCTTCCGTGGAAATGTTTCTAATTTACAGCATTTGTAGTTTTTTCGGTTTTTATATTTATCTAAATGTTTGAACAATATTCAAGGCGAAAGTATTAAGGCCATTCAGAATTAGACTAAGCAGTAGATGTGAATGTAGGATGCCTGAAAGACAGGCTTTGATGAGTCAGATGCCAATACTCATGACTTCAAATTCACTCTGCCATCGGCAAGTGTCAGTCTTCAGGTGGGAAGAGGTTGGATTTTTTTTCTGAACCGAAACTAACCAGAATCTTATCTGATAGATGCATATCTTTACGAACTAATAATATTTGGCAGCAATTCTTATTTATTCTGACTACGTGATTCACAGTGATTGGACACTGTTTCGTGATGTTGTCAAAAAGCTTCTAATTGTGGTAACTATGAATCTTCTTGTGCTGATTCATGGTTTTCAAGTCAACAAACCAGTTTTTGTTTACATTCACAGTAACACACTATAAATTCACAAACCAGTACAGATACTGGTTTGGGGAAAAGGAACTCTGCACTAACACAACCCTGAAACAACCAGAAACAGAAACTGCTGGAGAAACTCAGATGTTCTGTGAAGAGAAAGGAGAGTCAACATTTCAAGTCTAGTGACTCCCAGCAATTTCTGCACTTTTGCTTGTTTCAGATCTCCAGCATCTGCAGTTCTTTGTTTTATACTAATACAGACCTGTCTGTCTTACGGTTTGAAATAGTTCTGAGTTACGGAGCAGGATATAAACTTGAAAAAAAGAACATAAACAGAAATTGCTAGAAAAACTCAGTAGGTCTGGCAGCATCTGTAGAGAGAAATCAGAGTTAACATTACCTTTCCAGTGACCCTTCTTCAGAACAGATCCGAAACATTAACTCTGCTTTCTGTCCACAGTTGCAGCCAGACCTGCTGTGTTTTTCCTGCAATTTCTGTTTTTTGTTTCTGATTTCCAGCATCTGCAGTTCTTTTATTTTGTTTAAAAAATGTAAATCCGTCAGCTGTGATGTGGCTCAGTTTATTGATTCCTTCCTCAGACCAATGATGATTTTCAAAACCTGCTTAGGGACCATTGCAATATGTCGCAGGCTAACACTCCAGTGCAGAACTGAGAGAGTGCCACATTGTCAGGAGTGCTACATTTTCAGATGAAGTGTTAAACCAAAGTTCTGCATGTCCTCTCAGGTCTATGTAAAAGATCCAATGGCACTATTTCAAAGAAGAGCAGGGGTTTTAATGCTGGTGACCCTCATTTAACCTCACAATGTGGGATTATCCGGTCATCATCAAAATGAACCTTGTGATAGTTTGCAGTGTGTAATTCAGCTGCCTTTTCTCTCAAATTTGACTACACTTTAACAGTGTTTTGTTTACATGTGTTGTGATGTCTGGTGGTCATGAAAGGTCTAAAGCTACCTCTTTACTGACAGCAGTAACTTAAAGTTAGTTTTGAAGCATCACTGCCCACTCGTGCTTTATTCCATTAGTAGTGATTCCTCAAAGCTAAGCAAGTGTTGCTTGTGTTTCAGTTGTTAACCTTCTTTAAGGAACCAGCTTATGGATTCAGAGAATCATGTTGTAGATTGACAAAGTCCTTAACAGGTCAAGCAGCTCACTGAGATTGGCACAGTTAACCAGAGGTGTCAAGGGAAGCTGGGTTCAGCTGTGGGCGTGGTGGATAAGGATGGCTGCTTCAAAATGGCACTAGGTTGGGATTCTGACATGTCCCTACATACTCCCAGGTTTAACCCTGACAGGTTTATCGGCATTCTGTCAGATGCATCACTCCAATAAGTGGACAGGCAATTAACTGTGAATTTAGCTAGCATTCTGGTTTTAATAGCAATTGAAGGGGTTCTCGCACTGTCTAGAACTCACCAGTGTCAGTGAGGTACTTGGTCATGAATGAAGCTTGTCAAATACAGACCTCTGTGGACTTTGTTGAATTTCCCAAAAGGAGGTAATTGATTCTACATGTGTGGCAATCAAGCTGCCCTCACATTAGTCTCTAAGTCCTCATCAATCATAAAGGATCCCAGTCTTCCAATGGCTGGTTGATATGTGATTGCTGAAAAGTCTGTGGCCGTCATATCTCTCACAGGTTTCCTCTTCTCTCCCCTGTTTCAGTCATTAGCTTCTGGGAGATAAAGGCTATGCTCTGAATACCTGGCAGATAATGCCTGTTAGAAACCTTTCTGGTCAACCAGAGGATAGTTACAATGGGAGACAGATTAGTACCTGAGCAACAATAGGGCAAACCATTGGGTTGCTCAAAATGCACTTCAGTTACATCAACAGATCCAGAGGTGCCCTGTCAAGGATCAGCAAACTGGCTGTGCTCTTTACAACCTCGTACACTCAGGAAGGAATGACGTTTCAGGAGGAGGGAAGTAGCAGACAACTGGCATCTCACAAGACAGAGGAGAGGGCAGAGCCAGATGTGACCACAGAGCCCTCAGCCATACACTTGTCTGCCCGTGAAGGCTATGACAGATGTGCTCAGGAAAGTTTTGCTCTGTTGGAAAGTCAGGGTTATTTCTAATATACTGGGGAGACAAAACGTAGACTGGGTGACCGTTTTATGGAACATCTACGTTCTGTCCACAGAAATGACCCTGAGCTTCCAGTTACCTGTCACTTCAACTCACCACCCTGTTCCCTGGCCAACATCTCTATCTCAGGCTTGCTGCAGTGCTCCAGCAAAGCTCAGTGCAAGCTGGAAGAACAACACCTTATTTTCCACATCAGGCTTCTGCAGCCTTCAGGACTCAATATCAAGTTCAATAACTTTAGGCCCTGAATATATCTTTTTGTGTCTTTTACCAACTCTCACAACTTTAGCCCTGTCACCCCATGAACTGTTTGCATCACAGCCAATCATTTTCACCTATTCATGGCATTAGCAGCTTTTCTTTCTCTCTGGCTCATCATTATCCATCCTTTTGTCTGCCCGACTGCTGTTCTCTCTC
>NW_025973070.1:7746-9300 GCF_021869965.1 Rhincodon typus
CCCCCCCCCCCCCCCCCCCCCCCGCTTACCCCTATCCACAACCCTTCCTGAAGAAGGGCCTCTGGACCCAAGACATTGACTCTGCCTTCTTTCCTCAGATGCTGCGCCAGGGCTGCTGAGTTTCTCCTGCAATCTCTGTCTTTGTTTCAGATTCCTAGGATCTGCAGTATTTTGTTTTATTTTAATGTTTAACCCTAGGATGTAATTAAGTTAATTCAATTGTATTGAAGCAACCCTCTTCTATTATCCAAGTGGTTGAATAGTTGATAACTGTATGACTTGAGTTACTGTCACAATTTCAACATTTTCACTTATTTACAAAATTACTGTTTTATAATTCCTTGAAAGCTAAAACAATAATAAGGAAGGTATATCTCTATCTCACTTAGTCTGGATGAACGGTTATCCAGAACTAAATAGCATTTAATTTGGTCTGGTGCCCATGAATCCTGGACTAATTCTATAACTTGGTTGAAGGAGATTGGGACCTGCTGAAGCTGATGTATAATTCAATGCGAGGTAACATCAGTTAAAGCGAAAGACATTCTTGATCGCTGAGTAAATGTAGACATTCTTGAAGCACTAACCCTAATCCTAACTCTAAACAATTTCTATAAAGGCACCTAGCTGCCCTCCAATTTTGAAACCTATAACATCAAACTCTGTTGTGATTTTGGATCATGATGATTTGAGGAGAAATTTGCCGAGGAGGAGAATGGGTTTGAATGTTACACAGAGACGTGGAGCAGTAGTTAAATATTTGGCACCACACTGTGCTTTCTGTTTTTAAATATCAGTGTGGAATGCAGTTGGTCTGCAATGAACAATAGAATATAATCTAAATTTGGTGTATTGGTATTTTCTGATTACTTTCAGAGGCCGTGAGAGATTTGGCAGAATTTTGTCTTGAAAGCTGTCTCACCTTGTATTCAGCTCTCTTGAGCATAATGAGTTATGGAAAGTTTATTAAGACGCAAAATGGACCGAAAGCCATTGACTGTGTATTCTATGATTTGTAATTCAGGCCCTTTCTTTCATTGAGTTTACCACAATTCAATCATTTTCACAATGAGTTTGTCAACCCTAACAGCCTATGGTATGGTATCACTTCCCAGTATTAGATACGGACGCCTTATGGTAAAACTGCTGCTGGATATTATGTAGAATTACGTTAATGCGTATGCCATGTAAACAAACAAGAGCCAGCCTATATTTTACCTATTATCGAAACAGATGTTGGTGTAATGGCAATGTCACAAGATTAGAAGTCCACAGATCCAGGTTAGTGCCCTGGGCCATTAAGTTAATAAATCTGAAGTTAAAGTTTCTTCATTCTAAAGTGGCAAGAGAGATTGTGAGATTCAAAAAATCAGACTTTTGATGTTGAGGAAAACACGCTGCTATGAGTCCACATGCTCGACATGGTGAGTTCAAAACCTCATTGTTGCTTGGCAGAAACATATTTCCATGCATTTGCTTCTCATTAATAAGCAGCTCACTGCAGTAATGGATGAACACAGCAGGCCAAGCAGCATCATAGGAGCAGAGAGGCTG
>NW_025973071.1:0-421 GCF_021869965.1 Rhincodon typus
TTTCACGAAATGACTCAACCTTTGATGTTGTTTTGACTAATGTGCTTTTTTCGGCGAGATAAGACTATCTGAAGATGATAACCTCAACTTCATCAAAGGACATAACTTTTGATGCTGGTTTGACAAAAAAAAAATGCTTATTTCAGTGAGATGAGCACTGAAGAAGTCAAAAATCTCAACTTCACATAATGACTTGATTTTTGATGCTGGTTAGACGAAAATTCTTATTTCAGTGAGTTAAGCACTTCAGAAGACGAAAATCTGAACTTCTCCAAATGACTCAATTTTTAATGTTGTTTGGACGGACGTACTTTTTTGAGTGAGATAAGGACTTCAGAAGTCAAAAATCTCAACTTCACCAAATGACTCAACTGTCGATGTTGTTTTGAATAATATGCTTATTTCAGCGAGTTAAGCAGTT
>NW_025973071.1:521-9300 GCF_021869965.1 Rhincodon typus
TCTCAACTTCAACAAATGACTCAACTTTTGATGTTGGTTTGACTAACGTGCTTAAGTTCACGAGATTAGTATATCATAAGACCAAAATCTCAAATTCAACATGACACTCAAATTTGGATGCATGTTTGACTAAAATGCTTATTTCGGCGAGATAAGCATATCAGAAGACTAAACTCTCAACTTCACCAAAGGACCTAACTGTTGATGCTGATTTGACTAAAATGCTTATTTCAGTGAGATAACAACTTCAGAAGACCAAAATCTGAACTTCACCAAATGACTCAAGTTTTGATGTTGGTGAGACTAACATGCTTATATGAGTCAGACAAGCACTTCAGAAGTAAAAAATCTCAACTTCACGAAATGAATTAATTTTTCATGCTGTTTTGACTAACATGCTTATTTCAGCGAGATAAGCACTTCAGACCACCAAAATATGAACTCGACTAAATGACTCAAATTTTGATGTTGGATTGACTAACAGGCGACCTCCAGTGAAATAAGCACTTCAGAAGTGAAGAATCTCGACTTCACCAAATGAGTCAACTTATGATGTTGTTTTGAGTAATATGCATATTGGAGTGAGATAAGCACTTCAGAAGGCCAAAATAAGAACTTCACCAAATGACTCAAGTTTTGATGTTGTTCAGACAAACATGCTTACTTGAGTGGGTTAAGCACTTGAGAAGACTCAAATCTGATCTTCACCAAATCACTCAATTTTTAATATTGCTTTGAATCACATACTTATTTCAGCGAATTGAGCAGTTCAGAACGTAAAAATCTCAACTTCACCGAATGATTTAATTTTTAATGCTGGTTTAACTAAAATGCTGATTTCAGCAAGATAAGCATATCAGAAGACTAAACTCTCAACTTCACCAAAGGACCTAATTGTTGATGCTGATTTGACTAAAATGCTTATTTCAGTGAGATAACAACTTCAGAAGACCAAAATCTGAACTTCACCAAATGACTCAAGTTTTGATGTTGGTGCGACTAACATGCTTATATGAGTGAGAAGTAAAAAATCTCAACTTCACCAAATGAATTAATTTTTCATGCTGTTTTGACTAACATGCTTACTTCTAGTGAGATAAGAACTTCGGAAAACCAAAATCTGAACTTCAATAAATGACTCAAGTTTTGATGTTGACTTGACTAAAATGCTTATTTCAGTGAGATAAGCAATTCAGAGATCAAAAATCTTAACTTCACCATTTGACTTAATTTTTGATGCTGCTTTGACTAACATGCTTATTTCACTCAGATAAGCACTTTAGAAGACCAATATCACACTTCACTAAATGAGTTAGTTTTTTATGTTGTTTTGAATGACATGCTTATTTCATGAGGCAAGCACTTGAGACGATCAAAATTTCAACTTCACCAAATGACTCAACTTTTGATGATGTTTTGACTAAAATGCTTATTTCAGCGAGTTAAGCACTTCAGAAGGCTAAAACCACAACTTCGCCAAATAAAACAACTTTTGATGCTGGTTAGTTTAAAATTGTAGCGAGTTAAACTCTTCAGAACACCAAAACCTGAAATTCACCAAATGCCTGTAGTTTTGATATTGGTTTTATAACATGCTTATTTGATTGAGAGAAGCATTTCAGAAGTCACAAATCTCAACTTCACCAAATGACTTAACTTTTGATGTTGTTTTGAATAACGTGCTTAATTTCAGGAGATAAGCATATGAGAAGACCAAAATCTCACCTTCACCAGATGACCTAACTTTTGATGCTGGTTAAAATAAAATGCCTATTTCACGAGTTACGCACCTCAGAAGCCAAAAATCTGAACTTCACCAAATGACACAACTTTTGATGTTGTTTTGACTAACATGCTCATTTCAGCGAGAAAAGCATATCAGAAGACTAAAATCTCAATTTCACCAAGGCACTTAACTTTTGAGGCTGATTTGACTAAAATGCTTATTTCAGTGCGATCAGGACTTCAGAAGTCAAAAATCTCAACTTCAACAGATGACTCATGTTTTGATGTTGTTTTGAATAACGTGCTTAATTTAGCGAGATAAGCATATCAGAATACTAAAATCACAATTTCACCAAAAGACCTAACTTACGATGCTGATTTGACTAAAAGTCTCATTTCAGTGAGATCAGCATTTCAGAAGTCAAAAATCTTTACTTCACCAAATGATTTAAATGTTGATGCTATTTTGACTAACATGCTTATTTGAGTCAGATAAGCGCTTCAGAATTCAAAAATCTCAACCTCACCAAATGATTAAATTTATAATGCTGTTTTGACTAACATGCTTATTTCAGTAAGATAAGCACTGGAGAAGGCTAAGATCTCAACTTCACCACATGACCCAACTTCTGATGCTGGTTCAATTAAAACGCGACTATCAGCGAGTTAAGCACTTCAGAAATCCAAAATCTGAACTTCCCAAAATGACTCAAGTTTCGATGTTTGTTTGACTAACATGCTTATTTGAGTGAGATAAGCGCTTCAGAATTCAAAAATCTCAACTTCATCACACACCTTAATTATTGATGCTGTTTTGACTAACACGCTTATTTCACTCAGATAATCACATCGGAAGACCAATATTTCAACTTCACCAAATGAATTCGTTTTTGATGTTCGTTTGAATGACATGTTGATTCCTTTGAGATAAGCACATCAGAAGATCAAAATCTCAACCTCACCAAATGAATCAACTTTTGATGTTGTTTTGACTAACATGCTATTTGAGTGAGATAAGCACTTCTGAAGGCAAAAATCTCAACTTCTCCAAAGGACCTAACTTTGGAATCTGGTTGGACTAAAATGCTTATTTCAGCGAAATCAGCATATCAGAAGACTAAAATCTCAACTTCACCAAAGGACATAAATTTTGATGCTGATTGGACTGAAATGCTTATTTCAGTGAGATGAGCACTGAAGAAGTCAAAAATCTCAACTTTGCCAAATGACGTAATTTTTAATGCTGGTTGAATTAAAATGCATTTTTTCAGACAGTTAAGCACTGCAGAAGACCAAAATCTGAACTTCACCAAATGACTCAAGTTTTGATGTTGGTTTGACTAACATGCTTACTTGAGTGAGATAATCACTTCCAAAGTCAAAAATCTCAACTTCACCAAATCACTCAATTTTTGATGTTGTTATGACTGAACCGCTTATTTGAGTGAGATAAGCACTTCAGAAGGCAAAAATCTCAACTTCACCAAATGACATCATTTTTGATACTGGTTGGATTAAAATTCTTACTTCACAAAGATAAGCACGCGAGAAGATAAAAATCTGAACTTCACCAAATGACTCAATTTTTGATGTTAGTTTTACTAACATGCTCATTTCAGCGAGTGAAGCACTTCAGAAGATCAAAATCTCAACTTCACCAAGTGTCACAACTTTTGATATTGTTTTGACTAACCTGCTGATTTCAGCGAGATAAGCATAGTAGAAAACTAAAATCTCAACTTCAACAACACACTCTACTTTTGATGCTGTTTTGACGAACATGCTTATTTCAGTGGGAAAAGCACTTCAATAAGACCAAAATCTCAAGTTCACCAAATGGCTCAACTTTTGATGCTGTTTGGATTAAAATGCTTCTTTCACTGAGTTAATCACTTCAGAAATCCAAAATCTCAACTTCTCAAAATGACTCCAGTTTCGATGTTTTTTTGCCTAACAAGCTTATTTGAGTGAGATAAGCACTTCAGAATTCAAAAATCTGAACTTCATCAAACGACTTAATTACTGATGCTGTTTTGACTAACACGCTTATTTCACTCAGGTAATCAGATCAGGAGACCAATATTTCAACTTCATCAAATGACTTAGTGTTTGATGCTGGTTTGAATGACATGTTGACTTCTTTGAGATAAGCACATCAGAAGATCAAAATCTCAACCTCACCAAATGACTCAACTTTTGATGCTGCTTTGACTTGCATGCTTATTTCACTCAGATAAGAACTTCAGAAGACCAATCTCTCACTTCACCAAATGAGTTAGTTTTTGATGTTGGTTTGAATTACATGCTTATTTCATGAGGCAAGCACTTCTGAAGATCAAAACCTCAACTTTACCAAACACCACATCTTTTGATGCTGGTTAGTTTAAAATGCTTATTGTAGCGAGTGAAACTCTTCAGAACACCAAAACCTGAAGTTCACCTAATGACTGTAGCTTTGATGATGGTTTGACGAACATGCTTATTTGATTGAGATAAGCACTTCAGAAGTCAAAAATCCCAACTTCACCAAAGGACCTAACTTTGCTCGCTGGTTGGACTAACATGCTTATTTCAGTGAGATAAGCACTTCAGAAGTCAAAAATCTCAACTTCACCATCTGACTTCATTTTTGATACTGCTTTGACTAACATGCTTATTTCACTCAACTAAGCACTTCCGAAGAAATGAGTTAGCTTTTGATGTTGGTTTGAATGACATGCTTATTTCATGAGGCAAGCAGTTCAAAAGGCTAAAACCTCAACTTCACCAAATGACACAACTTTTGATGTTGTTTTAATTAACGTGCTTATTTCAGCGAGATAAGCATAGCTGAAGACCAAAATCTGAACTTCACTAAATGACTCAAATTTTGATGTTGGATTGACTAACAGGCTTCCTCCAGTGAAATAAGCACTTCAGAATTGAAGAATGTCAACTTCACCAAATCACTCAACTCTTCATTTTGTTTTGAGTAACATGCATATTTGAGTGAGATAAGCACGTCAGAAAATCAAAGTCTCAACTTCACCAACTGACTCAACTTCTGATGTTGTTTTGACTAACATGCTTACTTCAGCGAGTTCAGCTCTTCAGAATAATAAAATCTCGACATCACCAAATGACTCAACGTTTGATGCTGTTTGGATTAAAACACTTCTTTCAGCGAGTTAAGCACTTCAGAAGTCCAAAATCTGAACTTCACAAAATGACTCAAATTGCGATGTTTCTTTGACTAACATTCTTATTTGAGTGAGCGAAGCACATCAGTAGACATGAATTTGAACTTCACCAAATGACTCAATTGTTCATGTTGGTTTGAAAAACATGATGATTTCAGTGAGATAAGCACTTCAGAAATCAAAAATCTCAACTTCACCAAATGACTCAACTTTTGATGTTGTTTTGACTAACGTGCTTATTTCAGCGCTGAAATCTCACCTTCACCAGATGACCTAACGTTTGATGCTGGTGAAATTAGAATGCTTCTTTCAGCGAGTTAAGCCACTCAGAAGCCAAAAATCTGAACTTCACCAAATGACTCTATTTTTGATGTTA
Source organism: Rhincodon typus (assembly GCF_021869965.1). Classification (NCBI taxonomy): domain Eukaryota; kingdom Metazoa; phylum Chordata; class Chondrichthyes; order Orectolobiformes; family Rhincodontidae; genus Rhincodon; species Rhincodon typus. The sequence goes on from NW_025973071.1 coordinate 5,802, forward strand.
GTTTGACTAACATGCTTATTTCAGAGAGTTAAGCACTTCAGTTGATCAATATCTCAACTTCACCAAATGCCACAACTTTTGATATTATCTTGACCAGCGTGCTTATTTCAGTGAGATAAGCATAGCAGAAGACCAACATCTCAACTTCAACAAGACACTCAACTTTTGACGTTATTTTGACTAACATGCTTATTCCAGTGGAAAAGTACTTCAGAGGACCAAAATCTGAACTTCACTAAATGGTTAAAATTTTGATGTTGGACTGACTAGTCTTCTTCCAGTGAAACAAGCACTTCAGAAGTGAAGAATCACGACTTCACCAAAAAACTCAAGTTTTAATGTTGTTTTGAGTAACATGCATAGTTGAGTGAGATAAGCACTTCAAAGATCAAAAATCTCAACTTCAACAAATGATTCATCTTTTGATGTTGTTTTGACTAACGTGCTTATTTCAGTGAGATAAGCATATCCGAAGACTAAAATCTCAACTTCACCGGATGACCTAACTTTTGGTGCTGGTTCAATGAAAATGCTTATTTCTGCGAGGTAAGCACTTCCGAAGATTAAAATCTGAAATTCATCAAATGACACAAATTTTATGTTCGTTTGACTTACATGCTTATTTCAGCGAGTTAAGCACTTCAGAGGATAAAATTCTCAACTTCCCCAAATGACTCAACTTTTGATGCTGGATTGACTGAAATGCTTATTTCAGTGAGATAAGTACCTCAGACGACAAAAATTTACAACTTCACCAAATGACTTAATTTTTCATGCTGTTTGGACCAACATGCTTATGTCAGTGAGATAATCACTCCAGAAAACCAAAATCTGAACTTCACAAAAGACTCAAGTTTCGATATTGGTTTGACTAACATGCTTATTTCATGGAGATAAGCACTTCAGAAGGCTTAAATCTCAATTTCACCAAATGACTCAACTTTTGTCGCTGGTTCGAAGAAAATGCTTATTTCAGCGAGTTCAGCTCTTCAGTAGACCAAAATCTGAACTTGACCAAATAACTCAAATTTTGATGTTTGTTTGAGTGACGTGCTTCTTTCAGTGAGATAAGCATATCTGAAGACTAAAATCTCAACTTCACCAGTTGACTTAACTTTTGATGCTGGTTAAATTAAAACCTTTATTTCAGCGAGTTTAGCACCTCAGAAGCCAAAAAATCTGAACTTCAACAAATGACTTGATTTTTTGATTCTGGTTAGACTAAAATGCTTACTTCGGTGAGGTAAGCACTTCAGAAGATCAAAATCTCAACTTCACCAAATGACTCAAATATTGATGTTGTTTTGGCTAACATGACGATTTCAGCGAGTTGAGCCCTTCAGAAAGCTAAAACCTCAACTTCACCAAATGACACAACTTTTGATGCTGGTTGGATTAAAATGGTTATTGTAGCGAGGTAAGCTCTTCAGTACACCAAAATCTGAACTTCATCAAATTACTGTAGTTTTGATGATGGTTTGACGAACATGCTTATTTGATTGAGACAAGCATTTCAGAAGTCAAAAATCTCAACTTCACCAATAACTCAACTTTTGATGTTTTTACAAACATGCTTATTTCAGCGAGTTAAGCACATCAAAAGAGTAAAATCTCGACTTCTCCAAATGACACAACTTTTGATGCTGGTTGGTTTAATATGCTCATTTCAGCGAGTTCAGCTCTTCAGAACAACAAAACCTGAACTTCACCAAATGACTGTAGTTTTCATGGTGGTTTGACTAACATGCTAATTTGATTGAGAGAATCATTTCAGAAGTCAAAAGACTCAACTTCACCAAATGACTCAACTTTTGATGTTATTTTGACGAAGGTGTTTAATTCACTGAGATAAGCATATGAGAAGACTAAAATCTCAACTTCACCAAAGGACCTAACTTTTGATGCTGATTTGACTAAAATGCTCATTTCAGTGAGTGAAGCATTTCGGAAATCAAAACTCCCAGCTTCACGACATGATTTAAATGTTGATGCTGTTTTGACTGACCTGCTTATTTCACTCAGATAAGCACTTCAGAACACCAAAACCTGACATTCACCAATTGACTGTAGTTTAGATGATGGTGTTACAAACATGCTTATTTGATTGAGAGAAGCATTTCAGAAGTCAAAAATCTCAACTTCACCAAATAACTCAACTTTTGATGTTGCTTTGACTAACATGCTTATTTCAACGAGTAAAGCTCTTCAGTAGACCAAAATCTGAACTTCACCAAATGACTCAAGTTTTGATGTTGGTTTGACTAACATGCTTGTTTCAGGGAGATAAGCCCTTCAGAAATCAAAATTTTCAATTTCACCAATTGACTAACGTGCTTATTTCAGCGAGATAATCATATCAGAAGACTAAAATCTCACCTTCACCAGATGACGTAACTTATGATGCTGTTTAAATTAAAACGCTTATTTGAACGAGTTATGCACTTCAGAAGATCAAAATCTCAACTTCCCCAAATGACTCGACTTTTGATGTCGTTTTGACTAACGTGCTTAATACAGCGAGATAATCATATCAGAAGACTAAAATCTCAACTTCACCAAAGGACCTAACTTTTGATGCTGACTTGACTAAAATGCTTATTTCAGTGAGATAAGCATTTCGGAAATCAAAAATCCCAGCTTCACCAAATGACTTAAATGTTGATGCTGTTTTGATTAACATGCTTATTTCACTCAGATGAGCACTTCAGAAGACCAAAATCTGAAAATCACCAAATGACTCAAGTTTTGATGTTGGTGAGACTAACGTGCTTTTTTGAGTCAGATAAGCACTTCAGACGTCAAAAATCTCAACTTCACCAAATGACTTAATTTTTCATGAAGTTTTGACTGACGTGTTTATTTCAGTGAGATAAGCATTTCAGAAAAACAAAATCTGACCTTCACCAAATGACTCAAGTTATGATGTTGTTTTGACTAACATGAATATTTGAGTGAGATAAGCACTTCAGTAGTCAAAAATCTCAACTTTACCAGATGACCTAACTTTTGATGCTATTTAAATTAAAATGCTTATTTCAGTCAGTTCAGCCCTACAGAAGATCAAAATCTCAAAATCCACAAATGACTCAACTTTTGATGTTGTTTTGACTAAGTTGCTTAAGTCAGCGAGATAAGCATATAAGAAGACTACAATCTCAACTTCAAAAAGCGGACCTAACTTTTGATGCTGATTTGACTGAAATGCTTACTTTAGTGAGATGAGCACTTCAGAAGTCAAAAAACCAAACTTCAGCAAGTGACTTAATTTTTCGTGATGTTTTGTCTAACATGCTTATTTCACTCAGATAAGCACTTCAGAAAACCAAAATCTGAACTTCACAAAATGTCTCAAGTTTTGATGTTGGTTTGACGAACATAATTATTTGAGTGAGATAAGACCTTCAAAAGGCTAAAACCTCAACTTGACCAAATGACACAACTTTTGATGCTGGTTGGTTTAAATTGCTTATAAAAGCGAGTTAAGATCTTCAGAACACCA
>NW_025973072.1:0-8570 GCF_021869965.1 Rhincodon typus
GAGCTCCTCGTGGGAGCACGAGGCGGCGCCGATACAGTCATCAATGTAACGGAGGAAGAGGTGGGGTTTAGGGCCGGTGTAGGTACAGAAGTGGGATTGTTCCACGTAACCTACAAAGAGGCAGGTGTAGCTTGGGCCCATGCGGGTACCCATGGCCACCCCCTCTGTCTGTATGGAGTGGGAGGATTTGAAGGAGAAGTTGTTGAGGGTGAGGATGAGTTCGGCTAAGCGGATGAGGGTGTCAGTGGAGGGGGACTGGTCGGGCCTGCGGGACAGGAAGAAGCGGAGGGCCTTTAGGCCATCCGCATGGGGAGTGCAGGTGTAGAGGGACTGGACGTCCATGGTAAAGATGAGGTGTTGGGGACCGGTGAATTGGAAGTTCTGGAGGAGGTGGAGGGCGTGGGTGGTGTCACGGGCATAGATAGGGAGTTCCTGGACCAAGGGGGAGAAAATGGAGTCCAGATAGTTGGAGATCAGTTCGGTCGGGCAGGAGCAGGCGGAGACAATGGGTCGACCAGGGCATTCAGGTTTGTGGATTTTGGGAAGGAGATAGAAGCGGGCAGTGTGGGGTTGGGGAACGATGAGGTTGGAGGCCGTGGGTGGGAGGTCACCTGAGGTGATGAGGTTGTGGATGGTTTGGGTTTCTACATCAATCCTGTCAAGTCCCCCAGGAATCTTACATGTACCAATAAGGCCAACTCTCACTGTTCTAAATTCAAATGAATATAGGCCCAACCTACTCAACTCTCTTCATTAAAAAATCTCCCCAAGTCTCTGGACTGCCTCCAATACCAGCACCTCTATCTTAGATAACGGGAACAAAACCATTCATAGTATTCCAGTTGTTGTCTGACTAATGCCTTATATAGTTTCAGCAAGACCTTCCTATTTTTGTATTCCATTCCCTTTCAAACAAAGGCCAACTTTCCATTTATCCTCCTAATTACTTGCTGAACTTGGGTGTTAGCTTTTGTGACTCATGCACGAGGGCCCTAATTTCCTTCTGGGCTGCAGCTTTTTGGCCTTCTTCCTCCATATAAATAATATTCAGCTCCTCTATTCTTCTTGCCAAAGTGCATAACTAAAGTGCATTTTCCCACTTAATATTCCATCTACCAAGTTTCTGCTTACTCGATGAAACTGTCTACATCCCTCTGCAGATGTTTTGTGTCATCCCCATCATTTCCTGTCGCAGCTATTTTTGTGTTATTCACAAATCTGGCTTTAAGTACGTTCACTTCACTCATACAAGTCATTAATACAGATTGTTAATAATCGGGCCCCAGCACTGATCCCTGTGGTACTCCAAAAGTTATAGATTGCTATCTTGAAATATCACCTCTAATTCAACTGTTTTCTGTTAATGAGCCCATCCTCTATCTCTGCCAATATACTATCCCCAACAACATGGATTCTTACTTCATTAAGTAGCTTTAGGTGAGCACCTTATCAAATGGTTTTTGGAAATCCTAACATACCTACTGGTTCCCCTTTATCTATCCAGCTTGTTACCTCCTCAAAGAATTACAATACATTTGTCAGCATGATTTCCTCTTCATGAAACTATATCTGAATATATTATGTATTTCTAAATATTCTACTAGACCTGAACGTTTTCCCAATGACGGATAACTAGCCTATAGTTACATGTTCTTTGTCTCCCTCCTTTTTATTGAATAAGCGTTACATGGGCAGTTTTCCAATCCTCTGGGACTTTACCAGAATCAAAGGATTCTTGAACACTACCTCTGTAGCTACTTCCTTTAGTATCCAAGTATGTAACCATCACTCCTGCCTTTAAATCTTTAGAGGCCTCAACCCCCTCAATGGCATATCACTCTTCTGTTATATCAAACTCAATATTTCTTCTTCTCACTCTTTGTCTCTACTACTGCATCCTCCAAATGAACACCCTTTCGAAACCACAGCAATCTGCAACTTTCACTTTTCTCAAATCATTGTAGCCGCTACCTTTGCCTCCCAATCTCATGATCGGTACTCCCCTGCCTCTCCCATTATTACAGTCCCCATCCCGTTTGTCCCTTCAGGGCCACACGTTCCAGTTTCTCCCATTATTGCGATGTGTGAGACTGCCTCCCCTATCAAGGTGACATCTCCACCGCCTTCTGACACTTATCACCATGATCATTTTCCATTGTTGTGACGCACCCATTTCTTCTATCAGCATTTTTCCAATCACTGTGATCTACAATCCGCACTGTCACTGAACAGATGCAGCTCAAATTTTGATAGATGTTGAAACGTCATGACGTGGTGTTGTCACCAGAAAGTTACTGAACCACACTGTCCTTCCACATGTTACTTGAGTTTTATAACCACAGGATGAAGTACTGTCGAGTCCAGGCACATCATTGCTAGCAGCAGAGGTGGTAACAAATTGATAGAATCACATAACAGAGAGAGGACATTCTGCTTGTGCTAGCTGTGTGAAAGAACTATCCAATTCATCTTTACCCCATTATCTTGAAAAATTGCTCTTTTCAAATATTCATTCAATTTGAAAATTACCAAATTCAAGAACAGCTTCTTCCTTGCTGCTATCAGGCTTCTGAATGGACCTTCTCAAATTTTAAATTTAAATGCTGATCTCGTTCTTTGTGTGCCTTCTTTGCAGCTGTAACATTGTATTCCACGCTCTATTCTATTACCCTAATGCACTTTGAAAGGCATAATCTGCCTGGACTGCGTACAAAACAAAACTTTTCACTGTACCTAGGTACAGTTTGCATAATAAGCAACATTCAGTACAATCGTGCATCAACCACTTGATACTAAACGGACCCTGAACAAATAGAATTACCTACAGCGATACTGCTGGCATCCACCACCATTCCTCAACTGTTCACTTACGTTTTTTGCCATTGATGTGATCCAAGAAGTTGATGGAATCCTTCACTACACAGTCACAAACATTGCAGTAATATCTGTCAAGAGAAACCATACTCAAAGTTTAAAAAACAGGAGGCAGTGAAAAAGGATCACTTTACATACAATCATACATACAAACAAATGAGGAGAGTAGGCCATTTAGTCTCTTGAACCTACACCATTGAATAAAGTTCTTGGGTGATCCAATTGTGGCATCAACCCTATATTCCACTTATCCCAGGTAACCTGTGACTCCCTTCTGAGTGAAAAATCCACTTTCTACTTTAGCCTAGCAGTTTACAGCTACATCATTTCATGGTCCACAGTAACAGAAAGAAGTCATTCAGTCCCTTTAACTTGTTCCATCACTGAGATCATGGCAGACCTGTAATTCTAACTCCACCCCCTCACATTGCCATCATATCCCTTTAAACACTTGGTCAGTAAAAATCTACTGATCTCATTTAAAATGGTTTATTTGCACTGCCTTCTGTGCTTTTTGTGGGATCATGTTCTGTCTACCTTTGTGTGAACAAAAATATTCATATAGCACCTTTAGCAGAACAGAACATCCCAAGGTTGTTTCACCGGGAGATTACAGAACTTACCACAAAACTGAGGAGCACAAGGACACATTGGCAGATCACTAAAAAAACAGGTAGATTTTAAGGAGTTCTTTAAGGGAGGAATGTGAGGAAAGAGAGAAACAGGGGTATCAAGAGTTTGGGGTATCAAGAGTTTGGGGCTCAGCGAGTGGAATGATTCAAATTGGGGATGCTCCCAAAGGCCAGAATTAGGAAGCACAAATATCTGAGGGTTGTGAGACTGAAGATATGTTTCTAAACTGCTCTCTGGCTTTAAGATTATACTTTCACAGCATGGGCGTGCAAGATTTATGTTCAGTCTATTCTTTAATACAACTTACAAGCGAGAAAATGTTGACCCATTTAACAAGAATAATATTTACTGTTTCAGTAAAAGTTGACTGTGTGCAAAATTAGAACCACTCTGCTTTGGGCACTTAAACTCACATCTTTCAAAGTCGGAAGAGACAGTGACAGTCACCAAGCCAAAGTTAGATCTTAGCTCACACGCAATACAAAAACTCTCTTATCCTGCCTCCGATTCTGCAAACTATATTCTCAAAAAGACCAACAGGGAACACAACAGGCCAGTAAAGCACCAGCCTTAAACACAAGTATTTTTTAAAAATTCTCTCATGGCGCATGAGCGTAACTGGCAGCGCCAGCATTTGTTGCCCATCCTCAGTTGTCCTTGAACGGACTGTCTAATGTGAGCCCATTCTTCCAAGAATGCTGTGGGTCTGGAATTCACACGGAGGCCAGATTCAAAAAGGGTGGTAGATTGCCTTCCCTAAAGGATATAATGAACCAGATGAGGTTTTATGACAATCAATTACGGTTTCATTATGTGTATTACTGAAACCAGCTTTCCACTCCAGATGTAACTGAATCTAACTTCCACTGGCTGTCATGGTGGGATGTGAATCCATGTCCCTGAGCATTAACTTGGGCTCTCAATCACAGGCTAGTGACATTTTGATTGCAGATTTGAGGTAGCGAAATGAGCAAGGCAGGTTGCTTGTGTCAAAACAATATCCCCAGCACCAACCCTTTCTGCTCCATCCCATCAGCCTTTTCCTGTAGGCAGTCTGTATTGCCACAGACAGTGTCTTCAGAGGAGGAAAGAGAAAAGAGAAAAGAAACAAAGCACTCACCCTCCCATTTCAGACTGGGGTGTCGTCTTTGTGATGACTATGGTTTTTCCTAATTTGGATTCCAAATCCACTTTATAATCTCTGTGACGTAAAAGTTCACGCTTGATTGGTACTGGAGGCTTTGCTGAAACCAAAAACAGAAAGCATTAGGATGTGGAGCTAGCTACAGGTTACTTCAAAATACCTCCTGCAATGGATCAGATTGGCTACTCCGAACATCAACTCACCATCTCGCTTCTCTCTTTCTTCTTGCAACCGTTTCTGTGCCAATTTCTCATATTCATCTTTGTCCCACTTCTTGCGGAAGTCCATGTTTTTTGTCTGGATGGACGACAGTGCCAAGATAACGTTAGAAACAGGACAAAAAAAAAGCACTCGCTGATCAAAACAGTTCCAGAGAAGAGTCGTATCAGACTGAAAACATTAACTTTGTTTCCCTCTCCACAGGTGCTGCCAGACCTGCAGAGTTTCTCCAACACTTTTTTTTTTAATTTCCAGCATAGCCAGCGCTTTGTTTTTATTGTGGTTGGTTGGCTCGCTGAGCTGGTTCGTTGTTTTTCCACAGACATTTCTTACCCTGCTGGGTATCATCATCACTGCAGCCTGATAAAGCACCGTTGTGTTTTCCCGCCTGGTTTTTAAACTCTGGAGTCCGTTGTGCTGGATTACCTCACTTCCAGTTTTCCTTCGCAGTGGAGTGTATATGGGGTCGAACTCTATGTGTTGATGGCTTTCTTCGTGGAGTACCAGGCTTCTAGGAATTCCTGTGCTTGATTCTGCTTTGCCTGTCCCAGTCGAATTGGTGGTTCTCCTTATCCATGTGGATAGAGATGAATGAGTATTGGTCGTGTCTTTTTGTAGCCAATTGATGTTAGTGTACACTTGTTGTTAATTTCCTTCCTGTTTGTCCGATGTAGTGTTTGTCAGTCTCTGCAGGGAATCTTGTATATGACATCAGTCTGTCCGTAGTGGGTCTTTGGTTCGGGTGAGCAGTTGTTGTAGGGTTGATGTGCTACTCTGATGCCCAGTGGTCAGTTCAGAACTGACCACATGACTCCCACAACCACTGGGCATCAGAGTAGCACACAAACCCACATCAACCCTACGACAACTGCTCACCCGAACCAAAGACCCACTACGGACAGGACCAATGTCATATACAAGATTCCCTGCAGAGACTGTGACAAACACTACATCGGACAAACAGGAAGGAAATTAACAACAAGGGTACACGAACATCAATTGGCTACAAAACGACATGACCAATACTCACTCATCTCTATCCACATGGATAAGGAGAACACCAAGATCCTAAGACAGGCAAAGCAGAGACAAGCACGGGAATTCCTAGAAGCAGTGTACTCCACGAAGAAAGCCATCAACAAACACATAGAGCTCGTCTCCATATGCACTCCACTGTGAAGGAAAACCGGAAGTGAGGTAATCCAGCCCAACGGACTTCAGAGTTTAAATAACAGGCGGGAAAACATAGCTGCGCTTCATCAGAGGCTGCACTGATGATGTTATCCAGCAGGTTAATGAAACATCTGCGAAAAAACAACGAACCAGCTCGGTGAGCCAACCAACCACAACATCCAAAACCCAAACTACAAATCTACTCTAAAAACTGCTTTTATTAAAACAGTCAAATGTGTTCCACTCCCTGGAAATTACTTATGCCTTGCAAGTAGGTGCCAGCTTGAGTGGAAGGGAAAGAAAAAGATTTATTAGCACCTTTCATAGCCTCAGGATTTCTTAAAGCACCTTACAACCAATTAAGAGCACTTGAACTAGAGTCACTGTTGCCAAGTCAGAAACATATGAGCCATTTTACTCACAGGATCCTACAGATAGCAAGATGACGATGACCAGATAATTTATTTTTGTGATGCCGGATGAGAGGTAAGGATTGGTCAAAGAGGACTGAAGAGTTCCCCCTTCTTCTGAAAATAGTACCATTGAATCTGTCCTAGCTATCAGAGGGGTTTAATACCTGCAATTGCAAGATTGACAAAGCAGCACTCTCCCTGTACTACACTGGGCAGTATAAACATGGATTATTCAAATCCCTGGAAGACAGACTTAATCCAGAACCTTCTGGCTCTAAGGTGAGAATGATACAGCAGACACAGGGACTGAGAAAAGATATGATCCAATCCAATATTGGATTTGTTCCAAAAAAGAATTATTCTGAAAAAGAATGATCCTCCTGTTCAATACTGAGATTTTAATCCTGTTTCCAATACATTGCACCTTACCGGTGACACCCCCCAGAAATCTGATTGAGATTGTAAACAGGTGCTGAACTGATTTATTTCACACAGCTGAGTTGTTAGAAATGGCCTTGATGCCTCCAAATGCATATGGGAAAGCAGAAAGAGGGCAGGGAGGTGCCCCATTCCTAGCTGCTATTAAACAAGTGGTAAGGGAGACAAAATACGGTAGCAATATATTTAAAATAATTTACAGGGATGAGGGACTGTTCTGTGAAAGCTGGAGAGGCCAGGATAACACTTATTAGACAGAGATGGTTATTTGGAGATGTAATAGACATGTTCAACAATAAAGCAAATAAGTGGATACTGATTATACTGGCAGATGGGTCAGTAACCAGAGGATACAGACTTAAGTTAATTGGTAAAATAATCGGGAATTGCAGTGAGTTGTGGCCTGGAATGCACTGCCTAAAAGAGTGGTGAAAGCATGTTTAATAGTAACAGTCAAGAGGGAACTGAATAAAACTGGAAAGTGAAAGATTTGAACGACTATACCAAGATAGGAACAGGATGAGGTCAATTAGCATCTCATGCCTGTTTTGTTACTCAGTGAGATCATGGCTGGTCTGTGACCTAACTCCACACACCCAGCTTTCCACCTTAACCCTGAATAACAAAAATCTATCAATCTCAGATTTAAATATAATAACTGACCTTGCAGTGGTTATCACTTGCAGAAATTTGGTACTCTTTCTTCCATCATCTTGTGCGTTTAGAAGCATTTCTTAATTCCACTCCTGAATTGTCCAGCTCTAATCTTTAGATTCTGCCCACTTTGTGCTGGACTTTTCAGCAGAAATGGTTACTCTTCACCTTCTGTATATATCCCTCGTAAAATCTTAAACTTCAAACAAATGAATCCCTAACCTTCAAAGCTCCAAGAAATACAATCCTAATTCAGGTAACATTCTTTGTAGTTTAATGGTTTGAGTCCAGGTATCATTCTGGTAAACAGTCCCTCCAAAGTCAATGCATCCTTCCTAAGTTGTGGCACGCTGAGCTGCTCACAGTACTCCTGATGTGGTCTAATCAGGACTTGGTATTACTAAAAGACGCATTTTAGCCTGAAGTCTAGCCCTGGCAATATAACGGCCAGAATTACATTAGCCTTCAGCTAACTTTCAAAGGGCTGACACGGGCATGATAGGTCTAATGGATTCCATCTGTGCTATACAATTGAGAATGAGACAACAACAGAAACAGCACTGGAACAAGTTCCACTGCAATACTCCCAATTTGCAAATAATCTGCTGGTATCACCGAATAAAATTAAAAAAATTGAACTGTCCTGTTTAGGATCAACAAGGAACCGTGCATCATCACAGTGACTGTAACACTGGAACAATAAGGAATGAATTGCGCACAATCTGGAGCCCTATGGGGAGGATCAAGAAACCTACAATGACTTATTTTTACTTGTGATCAATGCTACTGTTATAAAAAGCAAAGAGCAGTTGGTCTTTTTTTCATGGCATTGTCCTGCTGCTCCCGGAGAGAATTATATATTTTAACCCAATCTTTCACTACTTTTCTATTCGTTTTACATTTGTTTCATCACATTCAGGATTTCTGACTGACACTGCAGGATGATTTTTATCTAACTCCTGACCGTAAGTTAAAAGCAGTATGCAAGGGATTAAGTTAACATCTCATGGGGTTACAGAACA
>NW_025973072.1:8670-9299 GCF_021869965.1 Rhincodon typus
CGCCTCTCCCGGGTCTGATATTTATTTATTCCGGGGTAGCTGTCGGATAACACCGGGCCTGTGCTATCCGGCAGCCCGAGGCCTGGGCCCTCCCTGCCTTCGCACCCCCGGAGGCCCGGTTAGTGCCGGCAAAAAGCGCCTGAGGACTTCACCCTCACCCCATCCCCCAGGGACTCACCCCGCTCCCCGACGCCATCCCGACTCCACTCCTTCTGCCGCAAAACTGTCGCGCGGAGCCGGCCCCACGGCCGTAAACCGAACTACCCCCACTCCAACCGACCACTCACGCCAATGACAGCTCAGACAGAACAAGAGGCTCCCCGTCATTGGGATGCCCACTTGGAAATCACAGCGCCCCTTCTCGGACTGGGAGGATCAGCTCCTGGGTCTCACCAGCTTTTCTCTCCCTGCAGATACTGCACAGCAACGTCTAATACCCTTTCAGATTTCCTATAGTTTGCTTCAGAATGAAATCCCATCATAGTGGTATTCCTCAAAGAAAGCTGATGAGATGGCAACTCATATTTCAAGTGTAGAAAATCCTGGAATCCTCAGAATAAAGGAACATAACAGAAAGGAGCAAAAGTCGGCCAATTGGCCACTCAAGCCTGCTCCACCATTCAGTTAGA
>NW_025973073.1:0-9299 GCF_021869965.1 Rhincodon typus
GAGTCTCTCTCGTTCCCACAGAATCTCCTATCTGTCCCCCTAACTATGGAGTCCCCAATGACTAATGCTCTCCTCCTCTCCCCCCTTCCCTTCTGAGCAACAGGGACAGACTCTGTGCAAGAGACCTGTACCCCATGGCTTACCCCTGGTAAGTCGTCCCCCCCAACAGTGTCCAAAACGGTATACTTGTTTTTGAGGGGAATGGCCACAGGGGATTCCTGCACTGTCTGCCTGTTCCCTTTCCGTCCCCTGACTGTAACCCATCTACTTTTTTCCTGTACCTGAGGTGTGACTACCTCCCCGTAACTCCTCTCAATTACCCCCTCAGCCTCCTGAATGATCCGAAGTTCATCCAGCTCCAGCTCCAGTTCCCTAACACGGTTTCCGAGGAGCTGGAGTTGGGTGCACTTCCCGCAGATGAAGTCAGTGGGGACACTAGTGGTGACCCTTACCTCCCACATTCTACAGGAGGAGCATACAACTGCCCTAACATCCATTCCCACTGTTCTGAATTCCCAAACAGACAAATTAAAAAAAATACTAGTAGCCTTACCAAATCAGCGCTCAGAACCTTTTTTTTCGGTTAGAGGAGGAAATTGGGTGGGAGACACTACCTGGGTAGTGTTTCAGGTAAAGCAACCGCCCAAATATATTACCTCACTTCCTCCAAAAATGGAGTCACGCGAGGTAAGACTTTTATAATCGAAAAGCTCACCTTCCCAGGCTGCCCTCGCGCTTCCTCCCGGACTCCCGCCGCTGAAACAACTGTATGGAACAACTTGATCAAGAAATATCTGCATGATTATTTTGGTAAGTTGATTATGGACAAGTGCAACAACAAAGATAATGTTGGGGTGACGGTAGAAAATATTATCAAACTGACCAGCATGGGGAGAAGGTCAGGCCCGCCCATTATCAATGTAAACATTCTTGATCATCAGTGTCAAAATTACTCGGTTAAGATGCTCCTGACAGAACATTTAAGTAATTGAATAAGACTAAGAAAGGGAAGTGCGATTTGGTCCAATGAAAACTTAAGCAACTTGGTAGCTCGCAAGGAACATCAGTGTTTTGATATCTGGTGAGAACGTTAGTCCAACTTCCTTGTTGCTAGGTCCATGATCTTCGCAAATCTCATTTCAACGCATACACAACCACAAATAAGTTAACTTCATATATCCAATCTTTCATTGATTCCTTCTCTAAATTTACTGACTGAAATAACTGCACAGAAGCTAGTATCCTGTCACCAAGTCACCCTTTCTTTCCATGTGCACAGTACATGGATTCTGACCAGCCCGCTCAAAGCCAGTTCCCAGACTGAGGAGGCCTTCTAACACTCCTGTTTGTATCTGTCACCCAGGGCTCCCTGATTAGACTATGTTAACAACCCCAGTCAAGGATCTCAAAGTCAATGGATCCACCTGGCCCTGGTTTCCAATCACTACACTGTCTCAAATTCTTAATTATTCCATTAAGTTCCTTTCAACATTATTCCAGCCTGGCCACTATAATAAAATTTGAGATTAATTTCCTTCACATGGAAGTTCACTGACTGCTTTGCTGATTCAAGGGAATTGAAGAAATGTAATGATTTTCAAGAGAGTAAATAATTGTTTCCATTGTTTCATTGGCAAAGGTGTTGTGTAATGTGGAATTCGACCATCAATTGTGCACTGAATTAGTTTATCACAATGTTAGCTGCTATTTACAGGATTGGCACTGAAATTACCCTCATGGTATTCCAGTTAAGAGAGGTGAATAAACAGCAAAAAGCCTCCCCCTCCTGATTGTTACTTTTAACAGATGCTTCCTGAATTAGCTGCTTCTCCCTGTTTTCTTGACTCTTCTTGGAGGCAGAGAGAGAAAAAGATAGTCCATATCAATTAATTCGGACAACAAAGAGTGGTTAGCATTCTTGGGGTCTCATGACCTGTCCTCATGCCAGAATATTTAAAGAAGACGTCACAAGGGAAACTGAAATAAGTCCCTGACGCTGGGAGGCAGTAGTGCTAATCACTAAGCCACTGTGCTGGTTTCTTGCTAGGTTTTTCTATTTTCTTTCCTCCAATTCTTTAGCTCCCAGCAACAGTCCAAGGCTATTTTGGGAGCTTTTACGAATTATACTAATGAGTTCATTTTACAGAACGGGTAGGTTAGTACTCCATAATCTAGCTTGCACCAGGCAGCCAACAATTCATGAAACAGATTTTATTCATCTCACAAAATTGGGCCTCTGAGATATGGCACAAGAATCAGGCAGCCTGCACGTGCAGAGCAATAACAAAGCAAGGGTTGGTGCCAGTAACATACAGGTACAGAAGAAGAAGGATTTAATTTTTTTTTAAAGTTACAACATTTTATTCATACTGTGTCACAGATCAAAAAAGACTCCATTATCAGAAGCTCCAATATCTGCACTATTCTTGGAGATCTGAGAAATGACTTTGAGTGAAGAGAAGTGTGATTACTTTTATGAATGTTTTCAAAGGTCTATGTCTACATCTAATAGCAACAGTAACAAGAACATGTTCTTCATTTTATACTGAAAAAAGTCCAAAGAAGCTGAATTTCTACAGACATACGAAAAGGAAAAGAATAATAAACAAGAATATGACACATGGATTGAACAGATATTTTGCACTGACTTCACTGGAGTAAATGTAAGGAACATTGTACAAGAAAATCCCAAAGCAAATTGTTGGAACTGCAGACTAATAAGTCCTTAGGTTCTGATGGACTTCATCTTAGGGATTTGAAAGAAATGGCCAGTGAGAGAGTAGATGCATTGGTTTTAACTTTACAAAATTCCCTAGATTCAATGAAGGATCTAATCAAATTTTTAAAAAGTGAATGCAACTTTTTTATTCAGAGAAACTAAAGGATAGAGAATGAAAAATCACAGATCATGTAGTTGGACTGTAATCTGTCGTAAGGAAGATGTTACAAGCTATTATTAAAGACATTATTGCGAGTAGAATCAATATGATTTCTTGCAAGGAAAATTATGTTGAACAAATTTATTGAAGTTTTTTGAGGAAGTGTTATGTTTAATGGGGAACCTAATGGATGTACTGCGCTTGGATTTCCAGAAGGCATTTAATAAGATGCCACATCAAAGGTTATTGCAGAAAATAATATCTCATTGTATATAGGGTAACATATTGACACGGATAGAAGATTGGCGAGATAACAAGAAACAGAGAGCAGTAACGAATCTGTAATTCATGTTAAGCAAGAGGTGATGAGTGGTGTGCCACAGAGATCAGTGTTGGATCCTCAAGTTTTATATAAATGATTTGAATAAAGAAGCTGAAGGTATGGCTATTAAAATCACGGATGTCACAATGACAGGTAGGAAAGTAAGTTGTGAAGAGGATATAAGGAAGCTACAAAGGAAAACCTTAATTGGGTGAGCAAAGATCTGACAAATGAAATATAATACGGGAAAATGTGAAAGTGTCTATTTTGGTAGGAAGTATGTAAAATAAGCATACTATCCAAGCTGTTAGTTATTGAAAGCTCATAAACAGAGAGGGAATTATGTGTCCTAGACCAAGAATTTCAAAAGGGTAGTATGCAGGTAAAGCAAGTAGTTAGGAAAGCTAAGAAAATGCTATCATTCATAAAATGTTAACAATTTATTGAAGGGAAATTCAATATAAATGGAAGGAAATTATGCTTCAGTTATCCATTCAGAAGACTGTTACAATACTGGTCTCAGTATGTTAGGAAAGATGTAAATGGATTTGGAAAATGTTCGGAGAAGGTTTTCTAGACTAATACAGATTGGACAGGTTAGCCTTCTATCTGCTGGAATTTAGAAAAAGTAAGAGATGACATGATTGAAACCTATAAGATCCTGAGCGGTCTTGACAGGGTGTGTGAGAAAGAGTGATTCTTATTATGGGAGAATCTATAACTAGAGGTCATGGTTTAATAATAAGGAGTTAAAACTGAGAAATTATTTTATCATAGATGGTGGTGAGTCTTTGGAATTCACTTCTTTGAAGAATGGTGGAAGCAAAGTCGATTTGAATATTTATAAGGCAAAAACTTTATTATATGGTGGTGAAAGGCTAGCGGTGGTATGTGGAGTAATCAAATCAGCCATGATCTTGTTGAACAGCAGAGCAAGCTCAAGAGGCCTGAGTGGCCTATTCCTGCTCCTGTTTCATATGATCATGTGTTTACTATGATCTGAAGTCCCCATCTGACTGGAGAAGACAACCATCGCCTGGTGCCAAAGAAAAATCATGCAGCATACTTCAATGACTACTACTCAGTGGCTCTGACCTCCATAATTATGAAATGCTTTGAAAGGGTGCACAGGTCACGTAAAATCCAGCCTATCAATTGTCTTAATCCTTTGCAATTTGCCTAACGGTGCAACAGGTCCACAGCAGACGCCATCTCCCTGGCCCCATACTCATTTCTGGAACATCCAGATAACAAGGATACCTACATCAGGCTCCTACTTACTGACTGCAGTTCTGCCTTCAACACCATAGCTCCAAACAAACTCATCTCTAAACTCCGAGACCTAGATCTCAGCTCCCCTCCCTGTAACTGGATCCTCGACTCCCTGACCCACAGACCACAACCAATAAGAATAGGAGACAAAACCTCCTCTACCATAACTCTCAACACTGGTGCCCAGCAAGGCTGCGTGCTCAGCCCCTTACTATACTCCTTGTACACTCACGACTATCTGGCAAAATTCCGGCCCAACTCCATTTACAAATTTGCTGACCACACAACCGCTGTCGGTTGGATTTCAAACAACGATGAGACAGAACGCAGGAAAGAGATTGAGTGTTTAGCACAATGTTGTAAAGACAGCAATCTCTCAACAGCATCAAGTTGCCGGGAGTGATGATCACTGACAATCTGCCTTGGTCCACTCACGTTGATGCAACTATCAAGAAAACACAAGAATGTCTCTGCTTCCTCAGGAGCCTAAGGAAGTTCAATGTATCCACGAGGACTCTCACCTCTCTGGATGCATCACAGCATGGTATGAAAACATTTTCTTCCCAAGACTGTGAGAAACTACAGAGAGTCATGAACACAGCCCAGTCCATCACGCAAGCCAGCCTTCCACCCATTGACTCCATCTATACTTCCTGTTGCCTTGGGAAAACAGCCAACATAATCAAAAATGCCCCCCACCCCTGTTATATTTTCTTCCACCCTCTTCGGTTGGGCAGAAGATATGAAAGCTTGAATACACATATGAATAGATTCAAGGACATAGAACATAGAACATAGAACGTTACAGCGCAGTACAGGCCCTTCGGCCCTCGATGTTGCGCCGACCTGTGAAACCAATCTGAAGCCCATCTAACCTAAACTATTCCATTATCATCCATATGTTTATCCAATGACCATTTAAATGCCCTTAAAGTTGGCGAGTCTACTATTTTTGCAGGCAGGGCATTCCACGCCCTTACTACTCTCTGAGTAAAGAACCTACCTCTGACATCTGTCCTATATCTATCACCCCTCAATTTAAAGCTATGTCCCCTCGTGCTAGCCATCACCATCCGAGGAAAAAGGCTCCCACTGTCCACCCTATCTAATCCTCTGATCATCTTGTATGTCTCTATCAAGTCACCTCTTAACCTTCTTCTCTCTAACGAAAACAGCCTCAAGACCCTCAGCCTTTCCTCATAAGACCTTCCCTCCATACCAGGCAACATCCTGGTAAATCTCCTCTGCACCCTTTCCAATGCTTCCACATCCTTCCTATAATGCGGTGACCAGAACTGTACGCAATACTCCAAGTGCGGCCGCACCAGAGTTTTGTACAGCTGCAACATGACCTCATGGCTCCGAAACTCAATCCCTCTACCAATAAAACCTAACATACTGTACGCCTTCTTAACAACGCTATCAACCTGGGTGGCAACTTTCAGTGATCTATGCACATGGACACCGAGATCTCTCTGCTCATCCACACTACCAAGAATCTTACCATTAGCCCAGTACTCTGTATTCCTGTTACTCCTTCCAAAGTGAATCACCTCACACTTTTCTGCATTAAACTCCATTTGCCACCTCTCAGCCCAGCTCTGCAGCTTATCTATGTCCCTCTGTAACCTGCAACATCCTTCCGCACTATCCACAACTCCACCGACTTTGGTGTCATCCGCAAATTTACTAACCCATCCTTCTACGCCCTCATCCAGGTCATTTATAAAAATGACAAACAGCAGTGGCCCCAAAACAGATCCTTGAGGTACACCACGAGTAACTGAACTCCAGAATGAACATTTCCCATCAACCACCACCCTCTGTCTTCTTACAGCTGGCCAATTTCTGATCCAAACCGCTAAATCACCCTCAATCCCATGCCTCCGTATTTTCTGCAATAGCCTACCATGGGGAACCTTATCAAACGCTTTACTGAAATCCAAATACACCACATCAACCGCTTTACCCTCATCCACCTGTTTGGTCACCTTCTCGAAGAACTCAATAAGGTTTGTGAGGCACGACCTACCTTCACAAAACCGTGTTGACTATCCCTAATCAAATTATTCCTTTCTAGGTGATTATAAATCCTATCTCTTATAATCCTTTCCAACACTTTACCCACAACCGAAGTAAGGCTCACTGGTCTATAATTACCAGGGTTGTCTCTACTCCCCTTCTTGAACAAGGGGACAACATTTGCTAGTCTCCAGTCTTCTGGCACTATTCCTGAAGACAATGATGACATGAAGATCAAAGCCAAAGGCTCTGCAATCTCCTCTCTAGCTTCCCAGAGAATCCTAGGATAAATCCCATCCGGCCCAGGGGACTTATCTATTTTCACACCTTCCAGAATTGCTAACACCTCCTCCTTATGAACCTCAATCCTGTCTAGTCTAATAGCCTGTATCTCAGTATTCTCCTCAACTACATTGTCTTTTTCCTGTGTGAATACTGACGAAAAATATTCATTTAGCACCTCTCCTATCTCTTTGGACTCCACGCACAACTTCCCACTACTGTCCTTGACCGGCCCCAATTTTACTCCAGTCATTCTTTTATTCCTGACATACCTATAGAAAGCTTTAGGGTTTTCCTTGATCCTACTTGCTAAAGACTTCTCATGTCCCCTCCTGGCTCTTCTTAGCTCTCTCTTTAGGTCCTTCCTGGCTAACTTGTAACTCTCAAGCGCCCTAACTGAGCCTTCACGCCTCATCTCTACATAAGCCTCCTTCTTCCTCTTGACAAGAGATTCAACTTCTTTAGTAAACCACGGTTCCCTCGCTCGACCACTTCCTCCCTGCCTGACAGGTACATACTTCTCAAGGACACGCAGTCGCTGTTCCTTGAACAAGCTCCACATTTCAATTGTGCCCAGCCCCTGCAGTTTCCTTCTCCATCCTATGCATCCTAAATCTTGCCTCATCGCCTCATAATTGCCTTTCCCCCAGCTATAACTCTTGCCCTGCGTTATATACCGATCCCTTTCCATCGCTAAAGTAAACGTAACCGAATTGTGGTCACTATCACCAAAGTGCTCACCTACCTCCAAATCTAACACCTGGCCTGGTTCATTACCCAGTACCAAATCCAATGTGGCCTCGCCTCTTGTTGGCCTATCTACATACTGTGTCAGGAAACCCTCCTGCACACATTGGACAAAAACTGACCCATCTGAAGTACTCAAACTATAGTGTTTCCAGTCAATATTTGGAAAGTTAAAGTCCCCCATAACAACTATCCTGTTACTTTCGCTCCTATCCAGAATCATCTTTGCAATCTTTTCCTCTACATCTCTGGAACTTTTCGGAGGCCTATAGAAAACTCCCAACAGAGTGACCTCTCCTTTCCTGGTTCTAACCTCAGCCCATACTACCTCAGTAGACGAGTTGTCATCAAATGTCCTTTCTGCCGCCGTAATACTGTCCTTGACTAACAATGCCACACCTCCCCCTCTTTTACCACCTTCCCTGATCTTACTGAAACATCTAAACCCCGGAACCTGCAACAACCATTCCTGTCCCTGCTCTATCCATGTCTCCGAAATGGCCACAACATCGAAGTCCCAGGTAACAACCCATGCTGCAAGTTCACCCACCTTATTCCGGATGCTCCTGGCATTGAAGTAGACACACTTCAAACCACCTTCCTGCCTGCTGGTACACTCCTGCGACCTTGAAACCTTATTTATGACCTCACTACTCTCAACTTCCTGTACACTGAAGCTACAATTCAGGTTCCCACCCCGCTGTTGAATTAGTTTAAACCCTCCAGAAGAGCATTAGCAAATTTCGCCCCCAGGATATTGGTACCCCTCTGGTTCAGGTGTAGACCATCCCGTTTGTAGAGGTCCCACCTACCCCAGAATGAGCCCCAATTATCCAGGTATCTGAATCCCTCCCTCCTGCACCATCCCTGTAGCCACGTGTTCAACTGCTCTCTCTCCCTGTTCCTCGCCTTGCTAGCACGTGGCACAGGTAACAAACCAGAGATAACAACTCTGTATGTTCTAGCTCTAAGCTTCCACCCTAGCTCCTTGAATTACTGCCTCACTTCCCCATCCCTTTTCCTACCTATGTCGTTGGTGCCTATGTGGACCACGACTTGGGGCTGCTCCCCCTCCCCCTTAAGGATCCCGAAAACACGATCCGAGACATCACGGACCCTGGCACCTGGGAGGCAACACACCAACCGTGAGTCTCTCTCGTTCCCACAGAATCTCCTATCTGTCCCCCTAACTATGGAGTCCCCAATGACTAATGCTCTCCTCCTCTCCCCCCTTCCCTTCTGAGCAACAGGGACAGACTCTGTGCAAGAGACCTGTACCCCATGGCTTACCCCTGGTAAGTCGTCCCCCCCAACAGTGTCCAAAACGGTATACTTGTTTTTGAGGGGAATGGCCACAGGGGATTCCTGCACTGTCTGCCTGTTCCCTTTCCGTCCCCTGACTGTAACCCATCTACTTTTTTCCTGTACCTGAGGTGTGACTACCTCCCCGTAACTCCTCTCAATTACCCCCTCAGCCTCCTGAATGATCCGAAGTTCATCCAGCTCCAGCTCCAGTTCCCTAACACGGTTTCCGAGGAGCTGGAGTTGGGTGCACTTCCCGCAGATGAAGTCAGTGGGGACACTAGTGGTGACCCTTACCTCCCACATTCTACAGGAGGAGCATACAACTGCCCTAACATCCATTCCCACTGTTCTGAATTCCCAAACAGACAAATTAAAAAAAATACTAGTAGCCTTACCAAATCAGCGCTCAGAACCTTTTTTTTCGGTTAGAGGAGGAAATTGGGTGGGAGACACTACCTGGGTAGTGTTTC
>NW_025973074.1:0-9299 GCF_021869965.1 Rhincodon typus
TGTGTGTGTGTGTGTTAGAATATGTGTGTCTGTGTCTGTGTCTGTGTGGTAGAGTATGTGTGTCTGTGTCTGTGTGTGTGCACGACTGTGCGTTTGAGGGGTGGGGAGACTGTTTGTGTGTGTGTGTGTGTCTGCCTGACTGACTGTGTGTGTGTCTGTGAGAGGGAGAGAGTGGGGGGACAGTGTGTGTGAGAGTGTTTGTGAGAGGGGAAGTGTGAGTGAGGTGGAGAGTATGTTGTGTGAGAGTGTGGGAGTGTGTGCTTGAGAGAGAGTGTGTGGGAGTGTGCGTATGTGTGAGAGAGGTGAGAGTTTGTGCGTGTGTGAGAGAGAGGTGGGTGCATGTGTGAGAGAGAGATGGGTGTGTGTGTGAGAGAGAGATGGGTGTGTGTGAGGTGGGTGAATGTGAGAGAGGTGGGAGAATGTGTGTGTCAGGTGGGAGTGTGAGAGAGATCGGAGTGTGTGTGTGTGTGTGAGAGAGATCGGAGTGTGTGTGTGTGAGAGAGAGCGGGGGGAAGAGTGTGCAAATAGGGCATCCTGCATTGGCAGATCTAATTCGGGTGAAACAAAGAGTTCTAAACATGTAAAAGATTTTTGTACTAACTGGTGAACCATTCCTGCCAGTAGAACAGGAGGCTTGGAATGAGATGACATTCTGGAATTTGGAAGGATTCAATATTTGTGGGGAGAGGATCTGGGTTTGGAAGCTCAGCTCATGGACACCCTGGAGTGTGTAAACATTCTGGTTTAAGCTAAGACAAAAGTCCCACAAAATGGGGTTGGTAATTTACAAAGACAGAGGGTTTGATGATGGGAGGTGGGATTGACACTTTACATTGTCTAGAGATTATTGAGTCCGTTCATCACCAATCCTTCTCAGTCTACATGTTTATGACATGATTTATTTCACTGCCTGCATGTTACTAATTATCCTCTAAAGTAATAACTTTGCATTTGTTAATATTTGAAAGTTTTCATTTATTTCAGAGAAACAATAGTTGATGAAATTGTCAATGCTGCACTAAGTGGCCAGGGCCAGGAAAGAGTTAAACAGTGGACATTGTGAATGAGAGAAAGCTGGCTACCTACCTCTCAGCCGAGGCCCCAGGCACCAAGATCCACTAAGGCTGTCATTAACCAGAACACAGGAACAGCCCCTCGAACCTCACCCACCATTCAAGAAGTTCATGTGATCTAATTCCACGTTCCTAGCTTAGCCCTGTAGCCCGTAATATCTTTGATGCTAGATCAGTTGATAGATTTTGAGAATCAATGATGGTTTAATGATGAGAGTTCAAACGTAATACCACCCTTTGTGTGTAGATGTGTTTCTTAACTTCACTCCTAAAAGATAATTATGCTGCAGTTAAACAAAAACCCTAGTTAAACCCCACTGGGAGCAGGTCAGGGCCCCATACCTTAGGAAGGGTAGATTGACCTTGCAGGGAGTACAGTGTAGGTTTACAAGAATGATACCTGGACATCAGGGGTTAGGTTACGAGGAGTGGTTATACAAATTAGGCCTTCTTTCTCTAAAAGTTAGAAGATAAAGGGGTGATCTGATCAAAGTCTTCAAGCTAGCAATAGGAAAAGGCAGGGTAGATAAAGATAAACTATTTCTACTGGGTGGAAATTCTAGAACTAAGGGACACTGTCTGAGAATTAGGGCCAGAATGTTTGGGAGAGATGTTAGGAAACAAAGGATGGGAGAGATTTGGAACTCTCCTCCACAAACGGCAGTAGATGCTGGATTAGTTGTTAATTTTAAATCTGGGATAAATAAGTTTTTGTTCAGCAAAGATATTAAGGGATACAGGCCAGAGGCAGATATATGGATTTAGACAACAGATCAGCCATGAGCTTACTAAATGGTGGAACAGGTTCGGGGGGCTGAGTGGCCCACTTGCTGTTCCTCAGTTTCTATCCGGCGGTAATTATGAGTCAATATGCCTTAGCGCCCCCACCAACATCAGCTGGAATAACTTCTCCTGAACTGAGAATCGTTTCAAGAACACAGGTCCTTGAGCTAAGACTTTCTGACACTTTGCTCCTATTCTGAGATTCCCCTTAAGATGGTTCTTTATCAACGGGTTCAGGACAAGCTAAAGTCATAGTGTGGCCCTTCCCCTCCAGGGCTCAGTTAAAGCCCGTTATGTACTTGTATAGAGACAGACAAGCAATCCTACATGTTATCAATGAGTGTCCCTGCTACAGAGGAAGACCATAAGATGTAGGAGCAACTGTAGGCCATTCAGCCCATCAACTCCTCTCTGTCATTCAATGAGGTTATGGCTTCTCTGATAATCATCAACTCCACTTTCCTGCCATTGTGACTACAAGCTTTAAACTCAGAAAATGAAGAGGCTATTGCTTAGCTTCAGAGATTTGTGTTCACAGTACAAATGTAGTATGCATCAAGAGGGAAAACCCAGGAACCAGAAATACAGGGCAGTTATTAATAACTGAGGGATGGGAGGAGGCCTGTGTGAAGGATATCCACCAAGATGAAATAGTAGATGGACCGAATGGCCTGTTTCTGCTTTAAAATTCTAAATTAAGTTTGTTGACCTGCTCTGTCTGGGCAGTGTCATCTGTCTTGTCAGTCTATCGAGATCAGTTTTTCGATTATGAATAAATTAATGATCATTTTGTTAGTATATAGTATTTACACTGAGCAGGTGCAGTTCTCTTTCTAAATATTAGTGTAGAGAAGTGAAATTTCAAACAGAATCTCCCCTCAGGCACTGAATGAGTCAGACACTGTATTCTGAGCCCTCATGCAGAATCCTTGAGATCTAATCAATCAGTCCATATTCAAACTGTGCTTCACGCTGTAGAATAAATAAAACCAAACAGCTACAGAATATTTCAACTATCTATAGGGTGCCAAGTTATTATAAGAAAAACTGTTTCCAGCAATGGACATGAGTTAGAATCGGGAATCAAATCTCAACAGGAATACAAACGTTCCTGACATTGCTCAAGTGTAGAGATCAAACTACAGGAAACTATAGTACATGAAGCTTTACTCTGTATCTAACCTCGTGCTGTCCCTGTCCTGGGAGTGTTTGATGGGGCGGACAGTGTAGAGGGAGATTTACTCTGTATCTAATCTCGTGCTGTCCCTGTCCTGGGAGTGTTTGATGGGGGGGACAGTGTAGAGAGAGCTTTACTCTGTATCTAATCTCGTGCTGTCCCTGTCCTGGGAGTGTTTGACGGGGCAGACAGTGTAGAGGGAGCTTTACTCTGTATCTAATCTCGTGCTGTCCCTGTCCTAGGAGTGTTTGATGGGGGGGACAGTGTAGAGAGAACTTTACTCTGTATCTAGTCTCGTGCTGTCCCTGTCCTAGGAGTGTTTGATGGGGGACAGTGTAGAGGAAGCTTTACTCTGTATCTAATCTCGTGCTGTCCCTGTCCTGGGAGTGTTTGATGGGGGGGACAGTGTAGAGAGAGCTTTACTCTGTATCTAATCTCGTGCTGTCCCTGTCCTGGGAGTGTTTGATGGGGGGGACAGTGTAGAGAGAGCTTTACTCTGTATCTAACCTCGTGCTGTCCCTGTCCTGGGAGTGTTTGATGGGGGAACAGTGTAGAGAGAGCTTTACTCTGTATCTAACCTCGTGCTGTCCCTGTCCGAGGGGTGTTTGATGGGGACAGTGTAGAGGGAGCTTTACCCAGTATCTAATTTAATGGGGATATTTGGTGCTGATTTGAGTTCTGCCTTGTGCCTGCTATTCCCACCCTCAGCCCTAGTTTTGTGTGAAATTAGAGTCATAGAGCTGTACAGCACAGAAACAGACCCCTAGGTCCAAATCATCCATGCCAACCAGATATCCTAAATTAATCTAGCCCCATTTACCAGCATTTGGTCCATTTCCCTCTAAACCCTTCCTGTCCATATACCCATCCAGATACCTTTTGAATGTTATAATTGTACCAGCCTCCACCACTTCCTCTGGCAGCTCATCCTATACGCACACCACCCGCTGTGTGAAAAAGTTACCCCTTAGGACCCTTTTAAATCTTTCCTCTCTCACCTTAAACCTATGCCTGTTTAGTTTTGGACCCCGCTACCCCAGGGAAAAGACCTTAGCTATTCACCCTACCCATGCCCCTCATGATTTTATAAACCTCTATAAGGTTATAGCCTATAAGGTATAACCTCCCTCAGCCTCCGACTCTCCAGGGAAAATAGCCCCAGCCTATTCAGCCTCTCCCTGCAGCTCAAACCCTCCAACCCTGGCAACATCCTGGTAAATCTATTCTGTACCCTTTCTAGTTTCATAACATCCTTCCTATAGCAGGGAGACCAGAATTAAACGCAGTATTCCAATACTGGCCTAACCAATGTCTTGTACAGCCACAACATGACCTACCAACTCCTAACAGGCAAAGTTTGTGTGACATTAAATACCAAACCAGGATCACAGACTAACACCATTGTCATTGGCTGAGAGAATTGGAGATCTTGTGGATTGTGACGAATGAGGTTGGAGATAAGGAGAATCTATTCTGTGCAGTGAGCTGTAGTGATCTGGAATGTACTGCCTGGAAGAACAGAGTATCCCCATCCCTACCTACACTCTCCCCTCCCCCACCCCCAGACCCTGCCCCACCTACACCCCCCACCCCACCCCCATACCCCACACCCATCACTACCTCCACCTACACTCCCCACCCCACCCCGACACCCCACACCCATCACTAACCCCACCTACACTTTCCCCTACCCCACACCCACACCCTGCCCCACCCCCACATCCATCACTACCCTCACCTACACTCCCTACCCCATTCCCACACCCCACACCCATCACTACCCCCACCTACAGTCTCCCCATCCCACGCCACACCCTGCCCCACCCCCACACTCATCAGCCTTACAGACTGATGCTGAACTCGTAGTTTCATTATTTTACTCATTTATTCCTAATATCCTGTACCTCGGTATCTTTGTCCCTAAGATGGTGCCGTTATGTGGTGACTTTGTAAAGTTTTTACTGTAATTGTGAGTACATGGGACAATAAAGCTAATTCTAACTCTAATCCTCAGCTTCACCTTACACGGGTAAATAGTGATTGATGGAGAAGCTCGGAGAGCTTGTACATTTTGTAGCACACTGATTCCAGCATCACACAACACCATCACTCTGACTAAGTGCGGTATTCCTCATCCCGAACTTCTCAAATACGGACACATGGCACTTCTACAACATTCTCTTTCTCAAGCTGTGGGCGATGGATTTCCATTGAGATCTCTCTTTGGCCTGTGCATATCTTTCTCTGATTTGGATTGTACTCGAGCCGCACTGAGTCTGGTTTAAGGGTTAGGGTTAGAGTAAGTGTGAGGGGCTCCATGCCTGGAGGAAGGCTGGAATGGAAAGTGTTTAAGAGGTTGTGATAGGGAAAGAAACCCATCATTTTGTATAAACACCGTAACATGGTAACTGTACCACGTTGCTTCACTGGGATATATCAAATATAGGTGCTGCTACTCTGAAAACTAAAATCCAATTTTATCAGTGTCTCAAATCATAAAATTCCACCTCAAGGAAACATGGAAAAATAGGAACAGGAGGAGGCCATTCAGCCCTTCAAGCCTGCTCTGCAATTCAAAGAGATCATGGCTGATCATCCACTCAGTCCCCTGTTCCCGCTTTCTCCCCATACCTTTTGATCCCTTTAGCCCTAAGAACTATATTGAACTCCTTCTTGAAAACATTCAATATTTTAGCCTCAACCACTTTCTATGGCAGAGAATTCCACAGACTCCCCGCTCTCTGGATGAAGACATACCCCCTCATTTCAAATCCTTAGACTGTGATCCCAATCAGACCAAAGCACTTTCCAGCCGATGACAAACTATGGAAATGTAGTCACTGTTGGAATGTAGGCTCCACAGCTGCCAATTTATGCACAGCACGATCCAACCAACAGCATTGTGTGAGTAACCAGAAAACCTGTGTTTCAGGAGGTTGGTTAATGGATAAAAATCTTCACTTCCCTGATGTCAACAAGCCCACCCTCACATTGTAAAACTGTCCCAGCCAATCACAGAGAGTCTGACCGTTTAGGGACAATTAATTTGTAGAGTTTAGAATTGCATTGGTTTCTATAAATGTGGTTGACAAGTAGCCAAAAACAAATTAAAAAACATTTCTAATAAAAATTTTATTTGAAAAGACGTCATCTGAAAGCTTTGCACTGAGCTGCCCCTGGATTCCGCTGATGGATCTGAACCATTACAGCAATGTAATAAATGCCAATCTTTATGAATGATAGCCTTTAAATGTGTAAAAATAACATTCTCTGTCATTTGGAGCCCATATGATACAGGTTTCTATGTTAGATGGAGTGAATTATTTTTATTCCATTTACTCTGCAAACAGTCAGGTACTGGTCAGTGATCAATTAATGCAATCACACTATTTCTGGCTCAGTCATCACAGGCTCTCCCACCTCCACCCTCACACACAGACACACACATAGACACACATGCGCGCACACATGCAGATACATGCACACACACATACTCACACACATGCATGCACACAGACACACACATGCGCACACATGTGCGCACACACAAGGGTACACACACAGACACATGTGAGTGCACACACCTGCATGCACACACAAGCACACACATGCATGGACACACAGACAGACGCACACACACTTGCACACGCATGCACACACATTTGCACACACACAGATACACACGCATACACACACAGATACATACAGATACACATGTGCACACACACACGTGCAAACACATACACAGCGCGCACACACACCCACTCACGCACTCACAGACACACTCACACATGTGCACACAGACACATACACGTACAGACAGACACACATGCACACACGCACACACACACACGCACATGCACACAGACACACAGGCGTGCAGACACATACACGTGCGCACACAGACACACCTACATGGGCAGACACACACACACGTAAACAGACAGACAGACACACACACAGACACACACACACACACAGAGACACACACACACACACAGACACACACACACACACAGAGACACACACACACACACACACACATGGAGTTAATCAGACACAAACAGCCAAAGTTTTCTGGCTGTGGATGAGAATCTTATCCTTGCTGTTGATGTGGATTCACTGTGTAGCAGGGTATAAACATGAGCTGCTGGTTTAGGCAGTTATTTTGAACAGCTGGGGTTAAATGTGAGCCAAGATTGCTGAGAACCTGAAAAGCATGAGTACGGACTGAGGGCGGCATGATTAAAAGCAAAAGATGAGTTTGTGTTTCGGAGCGAACCGTGTTTCAGACAGAGCTCCAGCCGTTCCTTGTCCCACAGCAGTTCCACAGGGTCAGAATGAAAGTGGCAGCAGTGATCTCTTCAAATCACCAACTCCTCCATCTACCCCCACTGCCCCCCACCCAAACACCAGCTGTTTGCTTGCCTCCCAACTCTACCGCCTGACAACACAGATCCCTTTTGATCCATGGGATTACTTGGAGAGGCTCCTTGTTTAGTTAGCATTCATCAGCAAAGCTAAAGAATTGTAATTCTCTGGAAGATACCCAGCACAGGAGAAATTAACACAGCGGGTAACAGTGTGGTGACGTTTGGGGCACCTCTCTCCATGTTCAATGGTGTCACCATCACTGAATCCCCCACTATCAACATCCTGGAGATTGACCAGAAACTCGACTGGACTCACCACATTAACACAGTGGCTACAAGAGCAGGTCAGAGGCTGGGAATCCTGCAGTGAGTAACTCACCTCCTGACTCCTCAAAGCCTGTCCACCATCTACAAGGCACAAGGCAGGAGTGTGATGGAATACTCCCCACTTACCTGGATGGGGGCAGCTCCAACAACACTCAAGAAGTTCAACACCATCCAGGACAAAGCAGCCCCCGGTTGATTGGCACTACATCCACAAACTGATGCTCAGTAGCAGCATGTGTACCATCTACAAGGTGCAGCTTTCCATTTAATTTTCTTTCTGGCTGTGTGAGCCTCTGAGGTCCATGTGTGGCAGTGGCTCTGGAGCCAGTAGTCAATGCTGTGGTTGGAACGCTGACATGGACTGTCATATGTGGAACATTGGGGTGGCTGTACACATAGCTCAGAGTGAACGTTGCAGGGTAATCTGCAATTACACACCCAGGCTCCTCCAGCAACACCTTCCAAACCCACAACCACTTCCATCTCAAAGGACATGGGCAGCAGATACGTGGGAACACCTTCCCCTGCAAGTTCCCCTCTGAGCAACTCACCATCCTGACTTGGAAATATATCGCCGTTCCTTCAGTGCCGCTGGGTCAAAATCCTGGAAGTCCCTTCCATAAGGGCATTGTGGGTCTACCTACAGCACATGGACTACAGCGGTTCAGTAAAGCAGCTCATCCCCACATTCTCAAGGGGTAACTAGGGATTGACAACAAGCGATGGCCCAGAGGGATGGTGGTATGTCCATACCTCTGAGCCAGAAAACCCAGGTTCAAGTCTTACCTGCTCCAGAGCTGTGTAGAAACATCTCTGAACAGGTTCATTTAAAAAACAGCAAATGATGGCCCAGTTTGTGATGTAGTGTCTAATAAACAAATAAAAATAAAACCTCTCTGTCTCTCCCTCCTCCTCAAACCCTCCCTTTTTGACCAAGTTTTCTCCTACTCTTGGCTTGTCTGGTTTGGGGTCTAATTTTAATCATCACTCCTGTGAAAAACTTTGGATAGTTTTCAGTGCTGAAGGTGCCATATAAATTCAATATTTTGTTATCCCAGCCCTCGGCTTTAGTCTGGCTCTCTTACAATACTCCTACACTGCTTATGTAAATCCCTTCTTGGTGTTGGGAGTCATTATGCCTCAATAGGCCAGTCAGGTAAAATATCGTGTGTAATTAGTAAGATTGCTGTTTTCTGGTTAGATTCCTACCAGCACAGCAAGGCAAACGATTCCATTGCAGCATTTTGAGAATTTATTGTAAAGACTGGCAGAGGGTAAAGCAGATCAGGTTCATCACTGCACAAGGTCAATTCATTGAGAACAAGGAGGAATGTGGGACTGAGGCGAAGAGGACAGAAATACAGGAAAGTATTGAGTATAAAAACATCCACAAATTCAGCTGCAAACTGAATGAGACCAGAAAAGAAAAATATTGGGTTCTGAAACAAAGTTGCTGGAAAAGCTCAGCAGGTCTGGCAGCATCTGTGAAGGAAAAAACAGAGTTAACATTTCGGGTCCGGTGACCGTTCCTCAGAAGTGTTGTTGTTGTTGTGTTTGACAATAGTC
>NW_025973075.1:0-9299 GCF_021869965.1 Rhincodon typus
TTCATCCACTTCACCAACACCTTTCACCCCAACCTTAAGTTCACCTGGACCATCTCTAATATCTCTCTCACCTTCCTGGACCTCTCTGTCTCCATGTCGGGCAACCACCTAGAAACCGATATTCATTTCAAGCCCACCGACTCCCACAGCTACCTAGAATACACCTCCTCACACCCACCTTCCTGCAAAAATATCATCCCCTATTCCCAATTGCTTCACCTCCGCCGCATCTGCTCCCAGGATGAGGCATTCCACTCCCGTACATCTCAGATGTCCTCATTTTTCAAGGACCGCAACTCCCCCCCTCTCAGTGGTCGAGAACGCCCTCCACCGTGTCTCCTGCATTTCCCGCAACTCATCCCTCACACCCCGTCCCCGCAATAACAACCAAAAAAGAATCCCCTTCGTCCTCACATACCACCTCACCAACCTCCGGATCCAACGCATCATCCTCCGACACTTCCACCATCTGCAATCCGACCCCACCACCAAAGACATCTTTCCCTCCCCACCCTTATCTGCTTTCCGGAGGGACCACTCCCTCTGTGACTCCCTTGTCTGCTCCACACTCCCCTCCAGCCCCACCACACCCGGCACTTTTCCCTGCAACCGCAAGAAGTGCTACACCTGCCCCCATACCTCCTCCCTCACCCCCATCCCAGGCCCCAAGAAGACTTTCCACATCAAGCAGATGTTCACCTGCACATCTGCTAATGTGGTATACTGCATCCGCTGTACCCGTTGTGGCCTCCCCTACATCGGGGAAACCAAGCAGAGGCTTGGGGACCGCTTTGCAGAACACCTACGCTCGGTTCGCAATAAACAACTTCAGCTCCCAATCGCGAACCATTTCCACTCCCCCTCCCATTCCGCAGACGACATGTCCATCCTGGGCCTCCTGCAGTGCCACGACGATACCACCCGAAGGTTGCAGGAACAGCAACTCATATTCCGCTTAGGACCCTGCAGCCCAATGGTATCAATGTGGATTTCACCAGCTTCAAAATCTCCCCTCCCCTGATCGCATCCCAAAACCAGCCCAGTTCGTCCCCGCCTCCCTAACCTATTCTTCCTCCCACCTATCCCCTCCTCCCACCTCAAGCCGCACCCCCATCTCCTACCGACTAACCTCATCCCGCCCCCTTGACCTGTCCGTCCTCCCTGGACTGACCTATCCCCTCCCTAACTCCCCACCTACACTCACCTTTACTGACTCCATCCCCGCCTCTTCGACCTGTCTGTTTCCTCTCCACCTATCTTCTCCTCTATCCATCTTCTATCTGCCTCCCACTCTCTCCCTATTTATTTCAGAACCCCCTTCCCCTCCCCCATTTCTGATGAAAGGTCGAGGCCCGAAACGTCAGCCTTCCTGCTCCTATGATGCTGCTTGGCCTGCTGTGTTCATCCAGCTCTACACCTTGTTATCTCAGATTCTCCAGCATCTGCAGTTCCTACTATCTCTGCATGGAATCCATGGTGAGTTGGCAAGTTGGATATAAAATTGGTTTGGTCACAGAAGACAGAGGGCAGTTGTAGAGGGGTGTTTTTCTGACTGGAAGTCTGTGACCAGTGGTGTTCCACAAGGATCATTGCTGGAACCTCTGTTGTTTGTAATGTATATAAATGATTTGATTGAAAATTTCAGTGGCCTGATTAGTTAGTTTGCAGATGACACAAAAATTGATGGAGTTGTAGATGGTGAGGAAGGTTATTAAATGATAAAACAGGGTATAGATTAGCTGGAAAATTCATAGAATCCCTACAGAGTGGAAACAGGCCCTTCAGCCCAATAAGTCCACACCAACCCTTGGAGCATCCCACCTGACCCCTTCCCCTAACCTACACATCCCTGACCACTACTGGCAATTTAGCATGCCCAATCCACCTAACCAGCACATCTTTAGACTGTGGGAGGAAACTGGAGCACCCAGAGGAAACCCACACAGACACAGGGAGAATGTGCAAATTCCACACAGACAGTTGCCCAAGGGTGGAATTGAACCCAGGTCCCTGGCACTGTGAGGCAGCAGTGCTAACCACTGAGCCACCATGCCGTGGAGAAATGGCAGATGGAGTTTAATCTGGACAGGTGTGAAGTAATGCATTTTGGAACATCAAATGCAAAAGGAAAGTATACATTAAAGGCAGGACCCTGAAGAGCATTGATATCCAGAAACATCTTGGGGTGTAAGTCCACAGTTCCCTGAAAGTGGCAATGCAAGTGAATAAGGTGGTAAAGTAGGTTCACAGCTTTCATCGGTTGGGTCATTGAATATAAAAGCCGGCAAGTCATGTTTCAGCTGTATAAAAATAGTTAGGACACAATTAGAGTATTGTGTGCAGTTCTGGTCACTACACTACAGGGAGGATGTGGAAGCTTTAGAGAGGGTGCAAAAAAGGTTCACCAAGATGTTGTCTGGATTGGAGCATATGAACTATAAGGAGAGGTTGGACAAACCTGGATTGTGTTCACGAGAGTGTAGGAGGCTGAGGGGCCACCTGATAGAGCCATATAAAATTATGATGGTCATGGGTAGGGTGGAAATGTCCAATACGAGGAGTTTCGGTTTAAGGTGAGAGAGGAAAAGTTTAAGGATGTTTGAGGCAGTTTGTTTACACAGATGCGCTGCCAGGGGAAGTGGGTAGAAGCAGATATGATGGCAATGATTAAGAGGCATTTAGACAGACACATGAACAGGCAGAGAATAGAGGGGTATGGACCATGTGCAGGCAAATGGTCAGATTGGGTATCTGGTCAGTGCAGATGAGTTGGACCAAAGGGTCTGTTTCTGTGCAGTATGACTTTATGACTCTATGAGATGGGTTTAGTTTAGAATGGCATCATGGTTAGCACAGACATGGTGGGCTGAAGGGCTAGTTACTGTACTGTTCTATATTCTATGATCTTCTTGAGCATCTGAAGTTCGTGATGGAAGGGGGCTTTAGGGACACCCTCAGTACTGTCAGGAAGAAAGTTACAGGATTTTGACCCCATGACACTGAAAGGATTGCATCAGAGTGATGGAGAGTGTGAATGTATGTATGAACATACAAATGTACAAATTCGGAGCAGAATAGCTGTTACGGTTCTGACAGGAGAAACGCATTGGGAATCAAGTCCCATGACTCCACGAACCACCCCAGAAGTGTAATTACCAGAGAATAAGAGAATGAGAGATAGCATCACTTCCTTGAAATCTGATAGGGTCTGGAATTAAAGTTGGAAACATCTTTCTCTCTCTTTTAAAAACTTTTCTTAACAAAATCTTTTTCTTTTGTAAAAAGCAGACAATGCCCAATGTTTCCTACCTTTTGTCATTTCCATACAAAAAAGTTGCATGGTTAAATCTTTTGCAACCAGAAATCGTCCAAATGTTAATTTTCCCAAAACTTATAATCCATAAATATATATGTGTTCCTAACATGGTTCACCATTTATAAAAAAAATTCATTTTTGGGATGCGGGCGTTGCTGGCTGGGCCAGCATTTATTGCCCATCCCTAGTTACCCTTGAGAAGGTGATTATGAGCTGCCTTCTTGAACCGCTGCAGTCCAAGTGCTGTAGGTTGACCCACAGTGCCCTGAGGGAGGGAATTCTAGGATTTTGACCCAGCGACAGTGAAGGAACGGTGATATATTTCCAAGTCAGGATGGTGAGCGGCTTGGAAGGTGATGGTGTTCCAATGTATCTGCTGCCCTAGATCTTCAAGATGGAAGTGGTCGTGAGTTTGGAAGGTGCTGTCTGAAAATATTGGTGGTGGAGGGAGTGGATGCTTGTCGATGTGGTGCCAATCAAGTGGACTGCTTTGTCCTGGATGGTGTCAAGCTTCTTGACTGTTATTGGAGCTGCACCCATCCAGGCAAGTGGGGAGTATTCCATCACACTCCTGACTTGTGCCTTGTAGATGGTGAACAGGCTTTGGGGAGTCAGGAGGTGAGTTACTCACCGCAGTGTTTGTAGTCTCTGACCTGCTATTGTAGCCACTGTGTTTATTTGGTGAGTCCAGTTGAGTTTCTTGTCAATGATAACCCCCAGGATGTTGATAGTGGGGGATACAGTGATGGTAACACCATTGAATGACTAGGGACAGTGGTTAGATTGTCTCTTATTGGAGATTGTCATAGCCTGGCATTTGTGTGGCGTGAATGTCACTTGCCACTTGTCAGCCCAAGCCTGTATATTGTCCAGAGCTTGTTTCATTTGAACATGGACTGCTTCAGTATCTGAGGAGTCACGAATGGTGCCGAACATTGTGCAGTCATCGGCAAACATCCGCACTTCTGACCTTATGATGGAGGGAAGGTCGTTTAATAAGGTCATAGGTGATTTGATTATTCCACATTCCCTTTCAGCTCCTTGATTATCGAGAATCTACCAACCTCAGCCTTAAAAATATTCAAGGACTCGCTTCCACTACCTTTTCAGGAACCATTAAATATAGTGGATGCAGTGTCAATAAAATAGGTTGCTTTGTCCTGGATCAAGTTTCTTGAGTGTTGTTAGGGCTGCACCCATCCAGGCAAGTGGGGAGTATTCCATCACACTCCTGACTTATGCCTTGTAGATGGTGTACAGGTTTTGGGGGGCTCAGGAGGTGCAGGATTCCTAGCTGCTGACCTGCTTTGTAGCCACAGTATTTATATGGCTAGTCCAGTTCAGTTTCTAGTCAATGGCAATCCCCAGGACATTGATAGAAGGGTAGGAACTCCTACAAAGGTGATTGACCTCCTGTAACTAACCAATCTCTCTGTTTTACCTCCTTTAAGTTTTTCCTTAAATGTTGCCTTTTTGTTCTAACCTTTGAAAATTTGGCCTAATATCTCCTTCAGTAGCTTGGTGTCAGGTTTTGTTTGATGATGTTTCTTGTTGAGTGATTTGGAAAAAGTTTACTTCTGTAAATGTACTATTTAATACAATCTGTTTATTTATGCAACCTAACTCCATTTACCTTTACTCATTAACTAAATACCATTTATCTGCATTTTGTATGAATTAAGCACATTGTATCTAGTCTCTCTCTCTAAATTAATATCATTTCTATGGATTAGTTAGATGGTAGGGCAGAAAATTGGGTATCAGACAAAGAAAGACAATCTTCCTGTAGATCATTGTTCATTCCACTAGACTGAAAAATTGTTCTGTGGCTAAGTTCAAATCCAACCATGCCAACTAGAAAATTTAAATTCAACTACTTAAACAGCTGGTCTTAGTAATGATGACCACAAAAACAGATTGTCATGAAAGTTGACATAAGAACAGAAATTGCTTAAGAAACTCAGCAGATCTGGCAGCATCTGTGGAGCGAGAAACAGAATTAATGTTTTGAATCCGGTGTGTCTCTTCTTCAGAACTGCTGTGCAAATTGTCTGATTCATAAATGTTCTATCGGGGAGGAAATCTATCACCCTGACCTGGAAGTTTACATCTGACTCCAGGGTAATGGTGATGTGGTTGATCTTTACCTGCCCTTTGAGTTGGCTTAGCAAGCCCCTCAGTTTTGTCAAACCACTACAGAAAAGTTAGAACGTACAACAGTACAGCACAGGACTAGGCCCTTTGGCCCACAATATTGTGCTGAACATGACACTAAATTAAACTAATCCCTTCTGCCCGCCCTTGATCCATATCTCTCCATTCCTTGTGTATTCATGAGCTTATCTAAAAGCCCCTTAAACACCCCCATTGTATCTGCCTCCACCACCTCTCCTGGCAGCGCGTTCCTCACTCCTACCACTCTGTGTAAAATATTGTCCCTCCCATCTCTTTTGAACTTCCCCCCACCTCACTTTAAATGTATGCTCCCTGATTTTAGACATTTAAACTCTGGGGAAAAGATTCTGACCGTCAACCCTATCTATGCATCTCATAGTAGTCTATAAAACTATCAAGTCTCCCTCAGCCTCTGCCGCTTCAAAGGAAACAACCTGAGTTTTTCTAGAAGTTGTTGGAAAAGCTCAGCAGGTCTGGCAGCATCTGTGAAGAAAAAAAAAAAATCAGTTAATGTTTCTGGTTCAGTGACTGGTTCTGAGGAAGGGTCACTGGACGCGAAACGTTAACTGTGATCTTTTCTTCATAGATGCTGTCTGACCTGCTGAACTTTTCCAACAACTTCTGTTTTTGTTCCCGATTTACAGCATCCACAGTTCTTTTGGTTTTCTGAGTTTTTCTAGCCTCTCCATATAACTCAGACCCTATAATCCAGGCAGCATCCTGGTAAACCTCTTCTGCTTTTGGCTTCTCCAAAGCCTCCACATCCTTCCTGTAATGTGGCAACCAGAACTGAACACAGTAAGTTGAAGAAGAATGAAACTGAATGTACAGCTCAGCATTGACCTAGAACCTAGAAGCTCTGCAAAATCCACCTCACTAACATCTGGGGGCTAGTGCCAAAATTGGGAGAGCTGTCTCACAGACTAGTCAAACAACGGCCTGACATAGTCATACTCACGGAATCATACCTTACAGACAATGTCCCAGACACCAGCAGGACTATCCCTTATGTCCTGTCCCACCAGCAGGACAGACCCAGCAGAGGTGGTGGCACAGTGTTATGGAATTGAGAGGGAGTTGTCCTGAGAATCCTTGTTCCAGAGGATGGTCTCACCTTGGTGTGGTGGTCCTGTCCCAGTGTGGGGGTCTCGTCCCGGTGTAGGGGTCTCGTCCTGGTGTGGGGGTTCCGTCCCGGTGTAGTGGCCCCGGACCGGTGTAGGGGTCGCGTCCCGGTGAGGGGGCCCTGGACTGTTGTGGGGGTCTCATCCCGGTGTGGGAGTCTCGGACCGGTGTGGGGGCCCCGGACTGGTTTGGGGGCCCCGTCCCGGTTTGGGGGTCTCGTCCCGGTGTGGGGGGCCCCGGACCGGCGTGGGGGTCACCTTGTCCCAGAGAGGTGTTCTCGGTTTGGTGGTCTTTTCCCGATAAGGAGACCTTCTTCAGTGGCAGCCTCTGGGTATTCCAGCGTTTGCTGTTCTAGTCGGTTTTCCCCACACTGAAACTGATCTGAGATTAACTTTGCCTCAATTTTTACTTCTTTTTTGCTTCTTATCTATACAGGTGCCGTGGAATGATGACTTATAAAACTTTTCATTGTATTTTTTTTGTAAATGTGCACGTGACAACAAATTACAATTCTATTCTATTTTAATCTTAAACAAGCTGTGGTTTATTGCATAATAACAACAACAAAGTAAAATTACATTGATGTGATATATATAGATTGAAACAGGAAATGAGAAATGTAATCAACAAGGGCGCTACAGTGCTACAAGGATGATTTTAATCTAGGTTTAGATTGGGCAAACCATATGTACAGTTCCAATGTGACAGATTTTACATCAGCAAATCCAGAATTGCCTGCTCCCTAGTGGGGTTCACTACAAACTGCTCCAAAAAACCATCTCGTAGACATTTTATTCCTTTTCTTGGGATCCACTACCAACCTGACTTTCCCAGTCCACCTGCGTATTGAAGTCTTCAATGATTATTGCAATAGTGCCTTTCTTACATGCGGAAAATATTTTACAGAAAATATTCAACACGGTGCTCTGTTACGAGTGGTGTACCACAAGGATCTGTTCTGGGTCCTCTTCTGTTTGTGATTTTTGTAAATGGTTTGGATGAAGGAGTGGAAGGGTGGATTAGCAAGTTTGCGAACGATACGAAGGTGGGTCGCGTTGTGGACAGTGCGGAGGGCTGTTCTCGGTGACAAAGGGACATTGATAGGATGCGGAGCTGGGCTGAAAACTGGCAGATGGAGGTTAACCCTGAAAAGTGTGAGGTGATTCATTTTGGAAGGACAAACTTGAAAGCAGAATACAGGGTTAACGGAAAGATTCTTGGCAGTGTGGAGGAGCAGAGGGATCTTGGGGTTCATGTTCACAGTTCCCTGAAAGCTGCCACCCAGGTGGATAGAGTTGTTAAGAAGGCGTACGGTGTGTTAGCTTTCATTAATAGAGGGATCGAATTCCAGATCCGTGAAGTTATGCTCCAGCTAAACAAAAGCCTGGTTCAGCCACATCTGGAATATTGTGTCCAGTT
Organism: Rhincodon typus; assembly: GCF_021869965.1. Lineage (NCBI taxonomy): Eukaryota > Metazoa > Chordata > Chondrichthyes > Orectolobiformes > Rhincodontidae > Rhincodon > Rhincodon typus. Next base: position 8,033 of record NW_025973075.1, read on the forward strand.
CTGGTCACCTCATTACAGGAAAGATGTGGAAGCATTGGAAAAGGTGCAGAGGAGATTTACCAGGATGTTGCCTGGAATGGAGGGAAGGTCTTACAAGGAAAGGTTGGGAGAGTTAGGGCTTTTCTCTTTAGAACGATGAAGGATGAGAGGTGACTTGATAGAGGTGTACAAAATGATCAGAGATATAGATAGAGTAGACAGCCAGAGACTTTTTTCTAGGGTGGAGGTAGCTATTACAAGGGGGGATAGTTTTGAAGTGAGTGGAGATAGATACAGGGGAGATGTCAGAGGTAGGTTCTTTACTCAGAGTGGTAGGGGTGTGGAATGCATTGCCGGAGAGGGTAGTGGAGTCAGCCTCATTAGGGGCATTTAAGCGGCTATTAGATAGGTGTATGGATGATAGTATAAGGTAGGGGTGGAGGTTAGATAGACCTTAGGATTAGGGTAAAAGTTCGGCACAACATCGTGGGCCGAAGGGCCTGTACTGTGCTGTACTGTTCTATGTTCTATGTTCTACTATGCCTTTTGTATCTCCAGATTTATTTTTTTATTTCCCTACACCCTGTACATAACTCCCATCAGGGTCTGTTTTCCCTTTGCTGGTCCACAACTCTACCCACACAGATTCTACACTTTCTGACTCTATATCATTTCTAATTTCATTTCTTACTAACAAGGCAAACCCATCCCCTCTGCCCATCTGCCTGACCTTTTGATAGGACGTGTATCCTTGGATATTTAGTTCCCAGCCCTGATCCCCTTGTAGCCACATTTCTGTGATACCCACAACATTGGACCTGGCAATTTCAATCTGCACTACAAGTTCATTTACCTTGTTTTGGAAACTACATGACTTTTAAGTACGGCACCCTCAGTCCTGCATTGACTACACCCCTTCTCGTAGTTGTCCCCTTATCTGCTGTGTCTGAAGTTTGGATCTTGATCCTTTCCATACTCTGTCTTATTTATTATTCTGGAAACGTTAATAATCTCTGCTGGGCCCTCCGCCATTTAATTTTTTCCATAATTTTTCATACAATTGAAACCACCCCCCCACCCCCACCCACCACTTGGTAAAGGTATCAAAGGTGCCAGGTTTCCTACCATCTGTATGACATGTTTTACAGAACTGCACTGCATTCTGGCCTATGTAACACACCTGTTTATCAATGTCTATGTTTTCCATATTCCTCACAATATCTCTTAGAACATAGAACATAACAGCGCAGTACAGGCCCTTCGGCCCTCGATGTTGCGCCGACCTGTG
>NW_025973076.1:0-949 GCF_021869965.1 Rhincodon typus
ACCTTGTTACCTCAACATCCTGGTAAACTGTTTCTGTACCCTCTCCAAAGCCTCCATATCCGTCTCATAGTGTGACAACCAGAACCGAACCCAATATTCCAAATGTGGCCTACTAAAGTTCCATACAGCTGCAACTTGACTTCCCAATTTTTGTAATCTACACCCTGAACAATGAAGCCAAGTATGCCATGTGCCTTCTTGACCATCTTATCCACCTGAATTGCAACTTTCAGGAAACTGCAAACGTTTATGCCTTGATCCCTCTGTATTTTAATGTTTCTAAGGGTTCTGCCATTTATTGTATACTTCTCTCCTGCATTAGACCTTTCAAAATACATCTCTTCCATCCTTTGTGTCATCTGCAAACTGACTCATCAGGAAGTGGGCTGAGGATTGGCAAATGCAATTCAATACAGATAAGTGTGAGGCGTTGTGCTTTGGAAAGTCAAACCAAGGTAGGACTTATACAGTAAGTGATAAGGTCTTGAGGAGTACTGGGGAACAGAGGGAGCTAGGAGTACAAGTATATAGTTTGTTGAAAGTGGCATCACAGGTAGACACATTGGTGAAGAAGGTATTTAGCATGCTAGCCTTCATTGGTCGAGATATCAAGTATAGGAATTGTGATGTTATGTTACAGTTGTATAAGTTGTTGGTGCGGTCGCACTTGGAGTGTTGAGTACAGTTTTGTTTACCCTGTTATAGGAAAGACATAGTTAAACTGGAAAGTGTGCAAAGAAGATTTATGAGAATGTTACTAGGACTAGCAGGCCTGAGTTATGGGGAGAGGTTGGCCAGGATAGCACTTTATTCTTTGGAATGTAGGAGAGTGAGGGATGACTTTATTGAGGTGCATAAAATCATGAAGGGCATAGATAGGATGAATGCTTATAGTCTTTTTCTCAGGGATGGGGAATTGAAAACTACAGGGCATATGTTTAAGGTGAGA
>NW_025973076.1:959-9298 GCF_021869965.1 Rhincodon typus
GGTAAACCTTCGCTGCACTCCCTCGAGAGCAAGAACATCCTGCATCAGAAAAGAAAACCAAAACTGCACACAATATTCCAGGTGTGGCCTCACCAAGGCCCTGTATAACTGCAACAACACATCCTCCTGTACTTGAAACCTCTTGCAATGAAGGCAACATACCATTTGCCTTCTTTACCACCTGCTGCATCTTCATGCTTACCTTCAGCAACTGGGGCACAAGGACACCCAGGTCCCACTGCACACTCCCCTCTCCCAATTTACAGCCACTCAGATAGTAACCTGCCTTCTTATTTTTGCTCCCAAAGTGAATAACCTCACATTTATCCAAATTATACTGCATCTGCCCACTCACCCAACCTGTCGAGATCATGCTGAAACATCTCTGCATTCTCATCACAGTTCACCTTCCCACCCAACTTGGTATCATCTGCAAACTTTGAGATGTTACATTTTGCTCCCTCATCCAAATCATTAATTTGAATCGCTGGGATCCCATCACTGGTCTCTGTGGCACCCCATTAGTTACTGCCTGCCAATTTGAAAAAGACCCATTAATTCCTACTCTTTGTTTCCACTCTGCCAACTAGTTTCCTATCCATCTCTATATATTTTCCCCAATCCCATGTGCTTTAATCTTGCACATTAATCTCTTATGTGGGACTTTGTCAAATGCTTTCTGAAAGTCCAAATATACTACATCAACTGGCTCCTCCTTGTCAACTCTTGCAGTTACATCTTTATAGAATTCCAATAAATTTTTCAAGCATGATGTCCCCTTCATAAATCCATGCTGACTCTATCTGATCCAGCCACTGCTTTCTGAATGTTCTGCTGTAAAACCGTTGAAAATGGATTTGAGAATTTTCCCCACTACTGATGTTAAGCTCACCGGTCTATAATTCCCTGTTTTCTTCCTACTTCCCTTTTTGAATATTGGATTGGCATAGCCCTTCAATCTGCAGGAACTATTGCAGAGTCTCTAGAATCCTGGAAGATGACCACCAAAGCATCCACTATTTCTAGAGCTGCTTCCTTAAATACTCTGAGATTTAGATTATCAGGCCCTGGGGATTTATTGGCCTTCAATCCCAACAATTTTACCAGCACCGTTTCTCTGTTAATATTGATTTCCCTCAGCTCTTCCCTCTCACTAAATCTTGCATCCTCCAACAATGCTGGTCTCTGATTTGTGTCTTCCTTTGTGAAGACAGAACCAAAGTCTGTAGTCAGCTCCTCAGCTGTTTCTTTGTCCCCTTTTGCATTCCCCCGTTTCTGGTGTTTAGGGGACCTATATTTGTCTTTATCAATCTCTTTCTCTTCACATACTTATAGAAGCACTTAGTGTCAGTGTTTATGTTCCCTGCAAGCTTACTTTTGTACTCTATTTTCCCCTTTTTAATCAATCCCTTTGTTCTTCTTTGCTGAATTCTAAACTGCTCCCAATCCTCAGATACATTATTTTACTCGGCCAATCTTTTTGTTTCTTCCCTGGATCTGATACTGTCTCTTATTTCCTTTGTAAGCCATGGATTGGCCCTCTTACCCATTTTGCTTTTGCAACAAGACAGGAATAATCAGTTGTTGCAATTCCCCAATGCATTCCTTGAAAGTTTGCCATTGCCTATCCACTATCATCCCTTTAAGTAACTCTCCCCAATCTGTCAAGGCCAACTCACACTTCATATCCTCGTAGTTTCCTTTATTAAGGTTCAGCACCGTAGTCTCCGACTCAACAACTTCACTCTCCATCTTGATAAAAATAAACCATCATGTTATGGTCACTCTTGCCCAAGGGGTCTCACACAGCTAGATTGGCAATGAATACCTTCTCATTACACAGTACCCAGTCTAAGATAACTTGCTCTCTAGTTAGTACCTCCACAATTTGGTCAAGAAAACCATACTATATACATTCCAGGAATTCCTCCGGTATGGCATGGTGGCTAAGTTGATTTGCCCAATCTGTGTGCAGATTAAAATCACCCATGTTCACCAATATTCCCTTATCACATGCATCCCTAATTTCCTGTTTAATGCCATTCTCAACATCACCACTGCAGTATTTTTTGCTCCTTGGTATTTGTCAACTCTACCCATACACACTCCATATTGTCAGAGCTAATATCCTTTTTCACTATTGTGTTAATTTCCTCTTTAACCAGCAATGCTGCTCTGCCACCTTTTCCTTTTTGCCTGCCCTTCCTGAATACTGAATACCCTGGGACATTCAATTCCCAACCCTGGTTACCCTGCAGCCATGTCTCTCATCCCAATTATATCATACCTGTTTACATCTATCTGCATGATCAGTTCATTCACTTTATTGCAGATGCTGTGCGCATTAAGGCACAAAGCCTTTAAGCTTGTCCTTTTAACAGTGTTTGTCTCCTCCTTATTTTTCTCAGTAGCCCTGTTTGAATCTTGTGCTTGATTTCTCAACCTATCACTTTCTTATTCCCTTTTCTAGCTTCTGTTTATGTCCTTGCTGCTTTCTTCTGTGACTCTTTACATTAGCTCCCATCCCCCGGCATATTAGTTTAAACCCTCCCCACTGCTCTAGCAAACACTCGCCCTGGGAAATTAGTCCCAATCCTGCCCAGGTGTAACCAGTCCAATTTGTATAGGTCCCACTACCCCCAGAACTGGGTCCCAATGCTCTAGGAATCTGAAACCAGGAATCCATTTGCCAAATGCTCACAAACGACTAGGTCAATATTAAATCAGGCTCATTGCTCATTCCTGGGTCAAACTATTGCTTGTTCCCTTGTCGCATCCAAGTCAAATGGCTATAGGAATGTATCCTGGATACACCCTTGAAATTCATAGCCTTTCTGACAGTTGCTTTTCAGCCTCTCCCAGTCTATGTTAAGAATAAATTCCTCATTAATACTAGTCTGCCTTTGCTGCATTGTTGCCTAATTTCAGCAATTAAATGGTCCAGCACCTCTGAGCTGCACCCCGGTGGTCTACTTATGTTGTGATTTTAGTCCTTTTATGATTCCTCAGTTCCACATTAAGGTCTCTCCTCATTATATCCATGTTCACAGTAATGCTACTCCACCCCCTCTGCCAAAAGACAAAATGTTGTCCCAGACCACCCTATCAAGGATTTTGAATGTCATCATCATAGAATCCCTACAGTGTGGGAACAGGCCCTTCAGCCCAACAAGTCCACACTGAACCTCAGAGCATCCCACCCAGACCCATCCCCCATAACCCACCTAAGCTGCACAATCCTGAACACTGTGGGCAATTTAGCATGACCAATCCACCTAACCTGCATATGTTTGGACTGTGGGATGAAACCACAAGGAACCCACACAGACATGGAGAGAACGTGCAAACTCCACACAGACAGTCACCTGAGAGTGGAATTGAACCCAAGCCCCTGGTGCTGCAAGGCAGTGCTGCTAACCACTGAGCCACCATGCCAGCCCTTCTTAATGTGATCACCGCACATTCTTCTAAATTCTAATGAGAATGCAGTCAGCCTAAATCATTCAGTCCTTCTTCGTAACTACAAGAATGAACTTTCTCTGAGCATTCTTCTAATGCAGTTAGACCTTTTTTCAAATAAGGAGATAAAAATTGTGCAATGATCTGGATCTGCTGTCATCAAAGCCCTGTACAGCTGCACTAAAGCTTCCCTTCTTTTAATGCCCATTTTAATGTCCTTAGCAGTGAACATCAGTATTCAGCTCACCGTCCTGGTACTTGCATACAAATGTTTTGTGAATCATATACTAGGACATTTAAATCCCTCTGAACCTAGAGCTCAGTACAATGCTGCAGTAGGTAATATTCTTCCAGCAAAGTGGGCAAGTAGACATTTTCTCACTTAATCTATCCATATCCCTTTTTTGACCCTTTACCTCCCAATTACATCTTAGTCTGCTAGTTATCTGGGCATATAATCAATAATGGTAACAACCATATATTGGGTTCCTTCATCCAAGCCATTGGTATTAGTTCAAGATATTTGAGACCCAGGCACTGGCACTGATCCCTGTGGCACATCAACCTGAGAATTATCCATGTATCACTACTCTGTTTTCCTTGCCCGTTAACCAATCCTTTAAAAGTTCTTATTTTATGTGGTAACGTTGTAGACAACGTTGTCCAGTGCCTATTGGAAATCCAAGGATATCCCATCTGTAGGCTTCCTTTTTTCCACCTTCCTTGTAACTTCCTCATCGATCACTGATAAATTAGTTAAACACAAATTATCCTTTCCCAAAACCATGTCGCCTCTGCCTGATGCGTTATGATTTTCTAAGAATATTGTCAAAAACTCCTAAGTAATGGATGCTTGCCATTTCCCTGTGCCAGTTCTTATGCCAATTGGCCTATACTTTCCTATGTTCTATATTCCTCCTTAAACAAAGGTGTTACAAATTTCCAGTTGGCCAGGATACTTCAAGAACCTTAGAAGATTCAAACCAATGCTATCTCTGTGACCACTTCTTTCGAGACTCTAGCACGCAGACCTTCAGATAATGGGGGAGTTGTCAATCTCTAGGTCTAATACTTATTTTCTGCACACACTAATGATGGTGATTGCTTTAAATTTGTCGCTTGCTCCTTTTCACTTTTGATTTTCAAGCATCTTGGGAAAGTTTTCTATGTCTTCTACAGTGAAGGCAGACACAAAATACCTGCTCAGTGCTTCTGTTATCACATTGCTTTTCACTATTAAAAGGGGAAAAACTTGGCCTACAAACTATATGTAGTTCTTTTGAGTGGGCCCATTTTCCGCACTACCTCACCCACAAAAAAATGCCAAGAATATGGAGGAGCAGCAGTGTGCAAAAAAAAGGTTAACCACACTTGCTACTCTATATTTCCAGCAAGCATGGGACTGAACATTACTGATAATTATTTTTAATTACAAATTTGAGTATGTTCCATTCTTTGCGATGAAGTTTGCTTTACCTGCCAAAAATTATTTGAATTGTGGCCAAGAGAAATTAATCCTCCAGGAAGCACAGAGTGTGATGTTTAGTAATATGTATGTTGAAAAATTAAAAAGAGGATTGTATATTGAGTCACATTTCCCAGAAACATCGCACCAAGTACTTCACACACAATTATTTTCTTTTGAAGTGCAGTGATTGTTAAAAGTGGGGAAATTAATATTGAACACAGCAACATTCCACAAACACCAAAGTGATTATGCAAACAGGCAATCTGTTTTTAGGTTACAAGTAAATGAGTGAGAAGAAAATGGGTGGACTCTAAGTATGGAATGGTCCTAAGTAATGGACAACATCAATCAAGGTAGGGAGATAGAAACCCTAGAAACCCATCTTTTTCAATTTGACATGCTAAGTCTGTTTCTGCTACAGCAGATGTTGCCAGACGTATTAAGTATTTACAGTACTTGTTTTTATTTCAGATTTCCAGCATCCTCTGACTTTATTAATACAGGCAGTCCCCAGTTTAGGAGTGGGTTCTGTTCATGAGTACCTTTGTAAGTCGGGTTTGTACACAAGTTGGAACACAACACAGTATACCGCATCTCTTGTGCATCCTGCACCTCTGTCCTCACATCTCCTCCTCCCAACAAAAACAAAGACAGAATCCCCCTTGCTCCGCATCCAATGCATCATTCTCCGCCACTTCCGCCATCTACAATCCAACCCCACAACCAAAGATATATTACCCTCCCCACCCCTATCTGTCTTTCATAGGGACCGCTCTCTCCACGACTCCCTCATCTGCTCCACACTCCCTACTAACTCCACCACATGTCATACCTTTCCCTGCAACTGCAGGAAGTGCTACACCTGCCCCTACACCTCCCTCGTCACCTCCATACAAGGCACAAAACAAACCTTCCGCATTAGACAGGGGTTCACCTGTACATCTGCTAACTTGATCTACTGTATCTGCTGCTCCTAATGTGGCCTCCTCTATATCGATGAGATTAAGCGTAGATTTGGAGACCGTTTTGCAGAGCATTTGCGCTCTGTACATGACAACCAACAACACTTCAATCGCCAACCATTTTAACTCCACTTCCCACTCCCTGGGTGTCATGTCTATCATGGGCCTCCTCCAGTGTCACAATGACACCACCCACAAACTGGAGGAGCAGTACCTCATATTCCACCTCGGGAGCCTACAGCCGGATGGCCTAAACATGGAATTCACTAGTTTAAAATCTCCCCACTCCCGGCGTCATCCCATGCCCAACCCTCCCTCTCATCCCTGCCTCCTTGACCTGACACAACCTGTTCATCTTCTCTGCCACTTATTCACCCCTTCCATCTCACTGACCAATCCCCACCACTGCCTACCTGCACTCACCTGTCACCATCCTACCTACCTTCCCCAGCCCCACTCCTCCTCTCTCTATTTATTTCTGAGCTCCCTTCCCCTCCCAATTTCTGAAGAAAGGTCCCGACCCGAAACGTCATCTTTCCTGCTCCTCTGATGCTGCCTGGCCTGCTGTGTTCCTCCAGCTCCGCTCCTCCATCTCTGACTCCACATTCTGCAGTTCTTGCTATCACACAGTACAATATAAATACCATTCATAAGTATGAGTGAACGTTCGCAAGTCAGAAGCTTAAAATTAATACTAATATGGGATCTTAGTTGTGAGTATAAACGTTCATAAGTCAGATATTTGTAAATCAGGATTGCCTGTATTGTAATGAGATATAGACACTTAGGTTGAAGTCTTATTGGTCTGTTCCTCTAACGTGCACAATATTCCCTGCTTTTCTGTGTGTTGTCTTGTGATGGTAAGATATGCTTCTATTTTAAAGAATAGCTAAATAATGAATGGACATTATTAGGTACAGAATAGGTTAGAACATACTGTAAGAACTGGGTGCAAAGGAAATGCAGAAAAAAGAACAAAGAAATGGAGGGTTAGGACCTTGGAAATCATACAGCACAGAAGGCAGCCATCTTTTCTATGCCAACACAAAGACACCCAGGTGCCCTTTCTAATCATATCTTCTTACACACGGCCCATTGCCCCACAGTGTACAGCACTTAATGTCAGATCTAGGTACTTTTTGAAAAAGTTTAAGGTCCCTGCCTCCACCACCAACTCAGGCAATGAATTCCAGACACCACCACCCTCTGCATAAAAAGATTTTTCCTCACATCCCCTCTAATCCTTCTGCCACTAAGCTTGAATTTATATCCCTGGTTTTTTAACTCTCTGCTCAAGCAAACAGGTTCCTCCCGTCTACTCTACCTCTACCCTTTTGGAGTTCAGCTGATCGTAGGAGATCTCTCAGGTAAATATTGATCAGCTCTAAGCACCGAAATTCTCTCCTTAAAACTCTCTAACTCAACCTTTGTTTCTCTTTCTTCCTTTAAGACATTTCTTCAAACCCTCTCTTTTGATCATCTGCCCTGAAATGGACTTACCCAGTTCAATTTTTCTTGAAAAAAAATCTGTGAAGCACTTTGCAATATTCTGTCGTATAAGAAATGTTACCTAATTTTGTTGTCATTATATACATTGCTTCCAAGCCTTCCAAGTTTGATATTCCATAATGGACCTGGACAGTGAAATGTTTATATTGTGTCTTCCCAATCCCAGGTCATCCTGTACAGCATAGTCATTGTGTAAGTTGGACACATGGCCATCAATTCCTGGAATTCCTTCTCTAACGGGCATTGTGATTCCAGCTGCAGGATACAGACTGCAGCAATTCAAGAAAGCAGCTCAGCACCACCTTTGCAAGGGCAACTAGGGACAGGAAATGAATGCCAGTCCAGCCAATGAGATCCACATCCCATGAGTGAATTTAAAAAATTGCACACAACAAGATCCAACGATATTAATTTGATAATGTTGTGATTGGAACCATGGTCAGGTGGACCTCACAGAACATAGAACATTACAGCACAGTACAGGCCCTTCAGCCCTCGATGTTGCGCCGACCTGTGAAACCAATCTGAAGCCCATCTAACCTAAACTATTCCATTATCATCCATAAGTTTATCCAATGACCATTTAAATGCCCTTAAAGTGGGCGAGTCTACTATTTTTGCAGGCAGGGCATTCCACGCCCTTACTACTCTCTGAGTAAAGAACCTACCTCTGGCATCTGTCCTATATCTATCACCCCTCAATTTAAAGCTATGTCCCCTCGTGCTAGCCACCACCATCTGAGGAAAAAGGCTCCCACTGTCCACCCTATCTAATCCTCTGATCATCTTGTATGTCTCTATCAAGTCACCTCTTAACCTTCTTCTCTCTAACGAAAACAGCCTCAAAACCCTCAGCCTTTCCTCATAAGACCTTCCCTCCATACCAGGCAACATCCTGGTAAATCTCCTCTGCACCCTTTCCAATGCTTCCACATCCTTCC
>NW_025973077.1:0-9298 GCF_021869965.1 Rhincodon typus
GAACATAGAACATTACAGCGCAGTACAGGCCCTTCGGCCCTCGATGTTGCGCCGACCTGTGAAACCAATCTGAAGCCCATCTAACCTACACTATTCAATTATCATCCATGTTTATCCAATGACCATTTAAATGCCCTTAAAGTTGGCGAGTCTACTACTTTTGCAGGCAGGGCATTCCACGCCCTTACTACTCTCTGAGTAAAGAACCTACCTCTGACATCTGTCCTATATCTATCACCCCTCAATTTAAAGCTATGTCCCCTCGTGCTAGCCACCACCATCCGAGGAAAAAGGCTCCCACTGTCCACCCTATCCAATCCTCTGATCATCTTGTATGTCTCTATCAAGTCACCTCTTAACCTTCTTCTCTCTAACGAAAACAGCCTCAAGTCCCTCAGCCTTTCCTCTTAAGACCTTCCCTGCATACCAGGCAACATCCTGGTAAATCTCCTCTGCACCCTTTCCAATGCTTCCACATCCTTCCTATAATGCGGTGACCAGAACTGTACGCAATACTCCAAGTGCGGCCGCACCAGAGTTTTCTACAGCTGCAACGTGACCTCATGGCTCCGAAACACAATCTCTTTGTACTTGGGGTAAACTCAATGATTATGCTAATTACACTGGAATAGTTTTAATTAATTAAAATTATATTCCTATAATACAAGTAATTCTATGCAACAGCATTTTTAAAGAAAGAATGAGCAATGCAACCAAAATTTCTACATGGAATTTTCTGCAGTCAATAAAATGAAACTAGAAGAAATAGAATCCCTCTACATCAAGAAATTTAAACTGTCAGCTCCACACAAAGTTCAAAGCGATCAAATCCTTAGAGACAAGCTTTTAGCTGTAATTCTGTTTCAAACATAAAAACCATACACCTGACAAACACTTATTTAATCTCAAAATCTGCAATGTTAGTTTACTTAGCTATCATAAATGTCACGATCAGTATCTAGTTATATACCCATTCAGTAATTTAACTGCCAGCAACATTGAAGAGCTTTCTGTTTACATTTAGGATGGCTCTGATGAAAGGTTATCAACTGTATTTTCACCACTCTTCAGGTGCTGCCTAAACTGTGAAAAATATTTCCTGTATTTTCCACTTCTATTTAGATTCTCTGATTTTTGTTCCCAGATTAGAGGGCAGGTTATCCTTAGGTGAACCAGCTGCACATGGCTTTGGGCAGGTTTTAGTACTGTTCAGTCCAAAGTCACTTTTTTGTTCTGAAGAAAAGTCACTAGACCTAAAACATCCATAGATGCTGCCAGACCTGCAGAGTTTTTTTAAAAAATCTCCCAGCAATTTCTGCTTTTGTTTCACTCGTGTTGGTTTCAGCTAGTTTACACATTTCTCACTTTTATTTGAAGTGAATCTTCTAATTCAAATGGGTATTATTTACTTTTCACTGTCAGAAGGGAGGTTTAACTTTACTCGTTTGACATTTGCCTAATTTACATGTCTTTTAGTGGAAACTGAATGCTTTGCAGCAATTTTCTTTTTCATTAGGGCTGTTAATTTATAGTACTTTGTCTGGTATCTGATAAGGTACTTTTTAAAAAAAAATACTTATACAATGATACCTTTTCAAGTTATGAAGCACAGAACCAATGTTTTATTCTCATTTGTAAACAAAAATGTAACTATAAATATGATAAAGTAAACACCAAAACAATTATATTCTGGAAATAGCAGATTGAACTGAAATGCTCTTGTTCCTTCCTCCATTGACCCAAGTACTTCCCATAACTGTAGGTTTCGTTTCAGATCAAGACTCTAAAGTATTTTACTTTAATTTGTAAATCAAAACAACTTACTTTCCACAAGAGACACAGACATTCTAGACCCTTACTCTTGATGCATTAGTCTATACCGCATTTCCGCTTCAATGTAGCTCACATCACATGCTTGATGCGAAATTTGGAGTCACATGACTACCCGAGTTGTGTGGCTTGAAATTCTGTTTAAAAGACACTGTCTCAGCATTCATTCTTTTTATCTTGCCTATTCCATTTTTTTTTAAATTCCATATTGTTATTCGCAAACTTTGTGTTGCTCTAATAAAAGGTAGGCTGCCAGGCCGTTTACTATGTCGAGTACTTTTGCTTGTTAGATATTTGCTAAGCGTCCTTTCCAACTCCATTCCCAATCTCTTATCAAGATAAAAGAACAGCGGATACTGAAAATCAAACAGGAACAAAAATTGTTGGAAAAACTCCCACAGTCAGTGGTCACGACATACTAACTCTGCTTTTCTCCAGATGCTACCAGACCTAAGTTTGTCCGCAATTTCTGTTTTTGCTCTTAGTACAATAGTTTGGTACAATAGTTTGCTCGCTATCTCCTTGAAGCAACATCTCTGATCGTCGAGCGATATTATTCAGCATGTTATTTCGGCTTTATCAAGGATTTCGTCTCCCGTACAGTGTTTGGTTTAGTTAATAAGGTTAAGCTATTTATCAGCACCCTCCTACTCCCAAAAGTAAAAGCGACTTCCGTCCGCATCTGCCAATCCTTGAGACATTTTTAAGTCGCCCTTGGATCTCAAAAGTGAGCACATTTTCCATTCCTCATCTAAGCCAGCAACTAAATTCATTTCATACAGGCGAAAGATTTTAGGATGTCAAAGTATATGGTATGCGATTTCCGAGCAGCAAAACCCAGAACAGGACTGAGCTATCCAATATTAAATATCTTGTTACTAACTAGATAGCAACATGACAACTCCTCGCTAGACAATATTCGTAATTGTATCTACACATGTCTGACCGGTCTGTTTTATCAGTCTTGCTCACGTTATTCAACACGGAGTTTCCATTATTTAAAGCAGAGGAGTCGATAGCTGTCTCACTCCCCCCCACACTTATCTGTGCAATGCCATGACCTTTACGCCTAATCACTACAGATGATAAAACTGACGGCAATGAGCTTGAAACATCGGATGGCAATGAATCTGACTAAGAAAGTAGGAGCTATCAAACTCTCATTGCTGAAGGACTCTGGAACCAACTCACCTTCCAAGTATTTTCACCACCGTCCTCTGATCGAAAAGTCACCCACACCACACATCAAAACCGGCCCTACTCCATTTTCTCGGCGACAACCCCGCCCCGGCACGAGCCGTCTCCACTCCGAATCTGATTGGTTGACAGTGCGGATCGGTGACGTAGTGCCCCCGCCTTGCAGTCTCGTTCACAGAACGGACCGTTCGTGTGTAGCTGTTCGTTTGTTTTAGTCTTTCAGTCGTTCTGGAAGGATCTAAATTAAAGGGTTAGTGCTATACCGATTCCCCGTTGAGAGGCTAATACAAGGCTAGGTTTAATACGGCCATACATAACAGTTACGCTCTACTCCACATGCTTTTCCCTACCCGAATGATTTTGGTGGCGGATGACTACTGAATATTCAGACAAAGTTAAATTGGTGTCCTCATGCGTTGCCACAGCATTTTTCACAATTACAGATGGTCTAATCTGCTTTACGACTAGTTGAGTATTCTTTCAAGTGCTGCTGAAATGTGAGAAACGCATCCAATTTGGAAAGAGGTCGATACATATTTGTTCGAGGCCTCTATGAGATTCTCAACGGTTTTCTTTTGATTTTTTTAAGCGTTCCTTTTTCATTCTCACTCACCTCTTTCAATTTATGATGTAGTCACATAGTAACAAGACCACAGTCTCTGCAGGAATCCACATGGCATATCCTGTTAATCAAAAAAAATGTATCAGGGATAGTAGGAACTGCAGATGCTGGAAAATCTGAGATAACAAGGTGTAGAGCTGGATGAACACAGCAGGCCAAGCAGCATCATAGGAGCAGGAAAGCTGACGTTTCGGGCCTAGACCCTTCATCAGAAAAATCAAAACAATGATCCATTTCTCCATACTCTGTTTTCTCCATACTGTACCAGTACTAATATGAGACCAGTGGTGTTCCACAGAGATTGGTATTGGTTCTACTTTTGTTTGTCAATTATATAAATGACATGGATGAGAATATAGGAGGCATGGTTAGTAAGTTTGCAGATGACACCAAAGTTGATGGTATAATGGACAGTGAAGAAGGCTATCTAAGATTACAAGATCAATTGAGGAGTGACAGATGGAGTTTAATTTAGATAAATGTGAGGCATGCATTTTGGTAAGACAAACAAGGACAGGACTTATATAATTAATGGTAGGGCCTTGGGAGTAGTGTTGTAGAACAGAGAGACCTACAGGCTCAGGTACATAATTCTTTGAAATGTGTGTCACAGATGGACAGGGTGGCTAAGAAGGCGTTTGGCATGCTTGCCTTTATTGCTCAGACATTTGAGTGTAGAGGTTGAGACGTCATGTTGAGATTGTACAGGATGTTGGTGTGGCCACTTCTGAGAGTAATGTGTGCAGTCCTGGTCACCCTGTTATAGGAAGGATATTATTAAACTGGAGAAGGTTCGAGAAAGATTTGCCAGGACGTCGCCAGGAATGGAGAATTTGAGTTATAAAAATAGACTGGAAAGGCTGGGACTTTTTTCCACTGCAACATAGGAGGTTGAGGTTTATAAAATCATCAGGGGCATAGATAAGATGAATGAGAAGGATCTTTTCCCTGGGTTGGGGAATTCAAAACTAGGGGGCATATTTTTAAGGTGAGAGAAGAAAGATTTAACAAGGATCTGAGGGGCAACCTTTTTATGCAGAGAGTGGTTTGTGTGTAGAATGAACTGCCAGAGAAAGTATTGGATCCAGGTAGTTACAATATTTAAAAGAATGTGGATAAGTACATGAATAGGAAGGGTCTGGAGTGATATGGGCCAAATGCAGGCCGGTGGGGCTAGTTTAATTTGGGATCATGGTCGACATAGACTGGTTGGACCAAAGGGTCTGTTTCAAAGCTGTATGATCCCATAAGTGGCTGATAAATTCCTGTTTATAGATCCCTCCTAAAATATATAACAGATAATATATTTGTGACTTTCCAGTCTGATGAAACTTCCAGAATCTAACAAATTTTGGAAAATTAACACCAAGACATCTGTAACCTCATTAGCTACCTCTTTGAAGATCTTTGGATGAAGTCCATCGGGACACAGAGTTTAGCTTGCAGCCCCATCAGTTTGCTCAGGACTGCTCCCTACGCTTTTAGCTTCGATTTGCAGCTATTACTGGAATGTTTTGAATCCTCTGTAGTCATAACAAAAGCAAAATATGTGTTCATTTCTTTTGCCATTTCTGTGTTATCTATATTCCCATCCTATTCTCACTCTGTAGAGGACCAATGTTCACTTCTTTCCTTTCTAAGTACCAATAGAGTGTCTTGCTATACATTTCTATATTTCCAGCTAGCTTTCTCTCATACTGTAATGTCTTCTGACTAATCTTATTTTCATTCTGTGTCCTTCTTTATATTTTGTCCAAATATCTGACCTGCCACTTATTTGTGCTCAGTTATATGCTTTCTTTTTTTTACAAGATTGATACATTCTTCAACTTCTTCAGTGAACCAGAGATGATGGGTCCTTTCCTTAGAATTTTTTTCTCTATTGTAGGAATGTAATTAAATATTCCCTTAAATGTTATAGTCAATTAGGACCATCTCTGATGTTGAAACTGTCATGAAGCATTATGTTATATTCCATTTTTCCTTCATATATTAATTACTTTTATCACTGTGAAAGTATTTTAATGTATATAATTTCAATTCTGTTTTAATCTGATGTTGTAAAAACTTGTCTTCTAGTATTCAGGAAAAGCTTTATTTTGAATACTTGCAAGTGTCTTTGTCACCTTTTCTTTATTTACCAGTCTTTGTTAGTTAGTTCTGTATCACTGTTCAACTGTATCAAATTTAACTAATAAAGCTTGAAAGTGTATTTTCCGGTTATTTGGTGGTAATTTACTTCTTCCAGCTCTGATTTTTTTTCTTGTGAAGCACTTGTAGTTTTAAAATTATTTAGAGGTTTAAAATTCTGTGATCTTCTAATGAAAGTCTTCTGATGAAGCTTTTAATAGTCTTTGAAATGTATCAAGGTTTGTAAACTCTACTAAATACATTTTTTCTGAAGCATGAAACGGCTGCCGTACAAGAAGTATTTGAATAGCTTGGGCTTGTAATCGCTGGAGTTCAGAAGAATGAGGGGGGAATCTGATTGAGGTGCATAAAATGCTAAAGGGGTTTGATAAAGTGGACGTTGAACAGATGTCCTCCCTTGTGGGACAGCACCAAACAGAAAGAGTGAGAAGAGGTAGGTTCAAAACTGAGGTGAGAAGAAACTGCTTCTCTCATTGAGGTGTGAATCTGTGAAACTCACTGCCCCACAGTGTAGTGGAGGCAGAATCAATTAACAGATTCAAGAGAGAAATAGATATGTTTTTTTTCCCCACTTGTATGATGTGGGCATCACTGGCCAGTCAGCATTTATTGCTTGTCCCTAGTCGTCATTGAGAAGGTGGTGGTGAGCTGTCTTTTTAAACCACTGCAGTCTACATGCTGTAGTTTGACACACAATGCCATTAGGAAGTGAGTTCCAGGATTTTGTCCCAGTGACAGCGAGGGAATGACAATATATTTTAAAGTCAGGATGGTGAGTACCTTGAAGGACAACTTGTAGCTGGTAGTGTTCCTATGTATCTGCTGCTATTCTGCTACTAGATGTAAGTTGTCCTGGGTTTGCAAAATGCTGTCTAAAGACTTTTAGTGAATTTCTGCAGTGCTTGTAGAAAGTACACAGTGCTGCTACTGAGCATCCGTGGTGTAGGGAGTGAATACTTGTGGACGTGTTGCTGATTAAGCAGAATGCTTTGTCCTGGATGGTGTCAAATTTTTTGAGTGTTGTTGGAACCAGAACCATCTACGCAATTGGAGAGCATTCCATCACACTCCTGACTTATGCTTTTTAGATGGTAGCGAGGCTGTGTGGAGTCAGGACGTGAGTTATTCACTGCAGTATTCCTAGCCTCTGACCTGCTCTTGTAGCCAGTGTTTATGTGACAAGATCAGTTGAGTTTCTAGACAATGGTACCTTGAATGTCACAGAGCAGTGATTAGATTATTTGAGGCAGTCATTGCCTGGCATTTGTGGGGTGAATTTTACTTGCCGCTTGTCAGTCCAAGCCTGGATATTGTCCATATCTTTTTGCATTTGAACATGGACTGCTTCAATATCTGAGGAGTCACTTATAGTACTAAACTTTGTACAATCATAGGCAAACATCCTCACTTCTGAACTTATGATGGAGAATATGTCATTGATGAAACAGCCGAAGATGGTTGGACCTAGGACACTAATCTGGGGAACTCCTGCAAAGATGTCCTGGAGCTTAGATGACTGATCTCCATCAACCACAACTATCTTTCTGTGTGCCAGGTGTGATGCCAAATGTGAAGAGTTTGCCCCCAATACCCATTAATTCCAGTTTTGCTAGGGCTAGTTGATGCCACACTCAGTCAAACATGATGTTAATGTCAAGGGCTCTCACTCTCCCCTCACCTCTGGAATTCAGCTCCTTCTTTTCATGTTTAAACCAAGGCTGTAATGAGGGCAGGAGCTGAGTGGCCCTTGAACAACCCAAATTGAACATCACTGAGCAGGTTAGTGCTGAGCAGATACTGCTTGATAGCACTGTTGATGACACCTTCCATCAGGAAAAGACCTTTGTTATTCACCTTATCTATGCTCCTCATGATTTTATAAATCTCTATAAGGTCACCTGTCAACCTCCTACGTTCCTGTGGAAAATAGTCCCAGCCAATCCAGCCTCTCCTTATAGCTCAAACACTACAGACCTGGCAACATCCTTGTAAATCTTTTCTGAACGCTCTCTAATTAATAATAACCCTCCCGTAACAGGGCGACCAGAAGTGTACACAGTACTCCAAAGTGCCCTCACCAAAGTCGTGTACAACCTCAACATGACCTCCCAACTCCCATACTCAATGGTTTAAGCAATGAAGACAAGCGTGCTAAATGCCTTATTAACCACCCTGCCTACCTGTGACACGACTTTCAAGAACTATAGTGGCAGAGGCTGGGTTGTTAGGCACATTCAAGGCTGAGATAGTCAGATTTTTGATTGTTATGGGAATTAAGGGTGATGGAGAAAATGCAGGAAAGTGAGTTGAGGGTTATCAGATCAGCCATGAACTCATTGAATAGTAGAGTAAATGTGATGGGTTAAATGGCCTGCTAGTGCTCCTACAACTTATGGTCTAATAGTCTTTTTATCTTCAGGAATTAAAATCAAAGATTTCTACCTTTTATTTTTCTTCTTGCGAGGTTGCTCACCTTTTTGAACAAAATGTAGGTTTGTCCCATTTCCCTTCTTAGTATGTTTCACACCTTTGTCCTGTCAAAATGCTATATTCGTCCTCTTAGCCATTATGTGTTACAATTTTTAATTTTTTAAATTTAATTGTCCCTGAAATGGCTTTAGTCATCTTAATCTTTTACCAGAGTAGACAGTTTAAATTTGTTTGATATTCCCAAATTTGATATATAGTTATGGCCTCATTTTAATTTTTGCAGCTATATCTTATGGTGTCTGTTTGTGACTGCAGCAATGCACATTTTACCATTAAGTATTCTTTTTCATTTTTCTAGATTTGATCTCGCTCTGTGATGCCAGGGCACCATGTTGGGTGGAATGCGGCCACTATTTCTGTTCTCAGTGCAGTTTAAGGGGCTGCTCTGTAGTCTGTGTTGGAGGATGGACCACAAATAGACCACGGCAGGATAGGTTCTTGTATAACAGAATGCAGTTTATTACATCTAGAACTGCATATAGGTTACATTAACCCTTAGGCATATTAACTTTGCTAGCAGGGTGTAGGTAGGACATGCACTAGACTGCTGTCTACCTGTACTGTCCCCAAATGCCCAATGCACCATCCAATGGCTATGTTATACTTACGACTGAGGAAACATTTTTCAGATTGGTCACACCATGATTGTGTTTTCCCAGACTTTGTGGGAGCTTTCTGCAGCGAATACACCCATGTAGTTTGAATGCTACATGCAGTAAACAAATGAGATAGCTAACCAGAGGAGAATACCTTTGCTCAACTTTGATTTCTTTTACATTAATTTGAAAGGGCAGATTTGTTTGGTTTAAAGTCTTATCTGTAAAATTAAACTTTAGCAGACTCACATACAAACATGAGAAGGGAAACAGAGTTTTAATTTCAAAAATATGTTATATTCATAAAAACATCTCTGTGTACATACATAGTCACTAAAGCAGTTCAGTTCTGTACAGTAGAACATGAACATAGAACATTACAGCGCAGTACAGGCCCTTCGGCCCTCGATGT
>NW_025973078.1:0-9296 GCF_021869965.1 Rhincodon typus
TAATGCGATAATGGGCCTGGGAGTAGGTGGGAATGGGTGACTGCGCTAAAAGCAACTCATATCATAACAGGACCAGGTGTGGGGCTGGGCGAAAACCATGTAAGGGTAGAATCAAGCTCTAAAGTTATTGAACTCAATATTGTACCCTAGACGCTGCAGGGTCCCCCAGCAGAAAATGAGGTGCTATTCTTCCAGCCTACTTTGAGCTTCGCTGGAACGCTGCGGCAAGCCTGAGACAGAGGTGCTGGCCAGGGAACAGGGTGGTGTGTTGAAGGGGCAGGCTACTGGAAGCTCAGGGTCATTTTTTACAGACTGAATGTAGGTGTTTCGCAAGGTGGTCTCCCAATCTGAGTTTTGTCTCACCCATGTCGAGGAGACAACTTTGTGAACTGCATTTTTCTAATGCACATGGTATGCTCACACTTCTTATTCAATTTCCAAACAGCATGTTAGATTTCTATTCCCTATGGGATATGGGTGTCTCTGGCTGGGTCTGTATTTATTGCCCGTCCCTAGTTGCCCTTGAGGAGACGGTGGTGAGCTGCCTTCTTGAATCGCTGCAGTCCATGTGTCATAGGTAGATGCAGAACTTCCTTTGTAACTGCATTGTCCTCTAAACATTTAACAGGAACAGAATTTTATCCCATGATCCTTCTAAAGAAATATTCATCCCAGCCACTGGAGACTTTTGGGAGTTGGGGAGGGTGTGAGGTTCGGGGTAGTAGGGTCATTATTTGAAAGTTTAGGGGGTTGAGAAGACTGCAAGTAGCCTGCAGCAATCTCCTCATCTCTCCATGTTTCCAGTTACATTCAGTGATTAATGGAGGCATCAGTTGGCAAACCAGGAGTAACTTAGAATGTCACTTTACTGAAAACCGTTGCTAGAATGTGACTAGGACTCTGCATAATCACACAACCTGCTTTGATAAAAAATTCCCTTTTTTTGCCATTCCCTAGGGATAACAAGTTGTCAGGCACCAATTCACACCGTCAACACATTAACAAACTCATTGGAAGTAAATACCATTTGGACTAATCCTTCCTCTAATGATGGCAGTTTAGCTGATTTTGACAGTTCAGCAATTGGCGAATGTGTGATAAAATCAGTGACCTCCCTCATTAAGACCTGGACGTCCTGTTATAACAACAACAGGCGTTTTTATAGCACCTTTAAAACAGTAAAATATATCGAGGCACTTGACTGGAGAATAATAAAACAAGAAGCGATCTCCCGGCCTCATGATCCTCAAGGTGAAGCCTGGTATGGACTGAAGACTAGGTGCCATCATGGTCTGGTGTTCTGAACTTTTATTTCTGCAATGCTGGACATTTTATTTCTCTATTTTCTAGGATCTTGTAACTAAAGAAGCTGTATCTAGGTACCTTTGTACCTCAGATGGCGCTGTGAGTAGGGACATATAAATTTTTCACTGTATTGATTGAGTATATGTGACAATAAAGCTAATTCATTCATTCAGTTCTGAGGAAGGGTCACTGGACCCGAAACGTTAACTTTGATTTCTCTTCACAGATGCTGCCAGACCTGCTGAGCTTTTCCAGCAACTTCTGGCTTTGTTTCTAATTTACAGCATCCACAGATCTTTCGGTTTTCATTCATTCAAGTTTGAAATGAACCACGAAAGGAAATATTAGGACGCGTGACTGAAAGAGTCAGGTTTTAAGGAAGGTCAAAAAGGAAACATGAGAAGTAAAGGAATAGAGAAATTCGGGGAGTGAATTCTAGAGCTCAGGTTGCAGACCATTGAAGGCACATCTACCGAAAGGGGAAGGATGGAAACGGGGATAATTAAGAGGCCAGAATTTGAAGCATGCAGAATTCGGAGTATGATGTGGCAGGATGAAGGTATCAAAGATAAGGAAGAATATGTCCTTGAAGACACTTGACAGTAAGAATGTGAACTTCAACATGGAGGCATTGCTGGCCTGGGGGGGGAGGTACACAAGCTGAAGGCAGACACCAGAATTTTAGATCAGAGATAGTAGGAACTGCAGATGCTGGAGAATCCGAGACAACAAGGTGCAGGGCTGGATGAACTCTGCTCCTATGATGCTGCTTGGCCTGCTGTGTTCATCCAGCCCTGCACCTTGTTGTACCAGAATTTTAGATGACCTTTATTGAAATCCCAGGCAGAATTCCAATTGTTACACTCTGGAGCTAGCAACATCATGGATGAAGGCTTCAGTAAGAGATAAGCAGAGGCTGGGTGCAGTGCTGGGGTGATGGTACACAGCTGGAAGCATCTCAGTGGGAGAGAAAGTTTCTTAACTGGATCCAAGTCCGATGCTGAAGTGTCAAACAAAATACAGGGCTTTTCTTTATCAGGTAGTGACTCAATTCACAACAAGCAATCTTACAGATCACTGTCCCCTGATTACTACCCTCAGCCGTCCCGGTTTATAATCTGTGAAAAACGTTAAAGTAAATGAACAAATTAACCATTTGACAGCCTTTTAAAAGGACACTGTTACAAAAAGAAAACAAATTCCAAAGGAACTGGGAAGGAAATCCCAAAGAAACAAAATTTAATCACAAGCCATTCTGGGGTGAGGTCATTTTCCAAAACCAGGGATCACAGCCTAATGATACAGGGTAAACCAATTAGGACAGAGATGAGGAGAAACATCTTCGTTCAGAAGGTGGTGAGCCAGTGGAATTTGCTACCACAGAAAGCAGTCAAGGCCAAAACATTGCATTATTTCAAAAAGGCATTCGATATTTGGAGGGTGGCACAGTGGATAGCACTGGACCCTCACAGTGCCAGGGACCTGGGTTTGATTCCACCCTCGGGTGACTGTCTGTGTGGAGTTTTGCCCATTCTCCCTGTGTCTGTGTGAGTTTCCTCCCGTAATCCAAAGATGTGCAGGCTAGATGAATTACCCATGATAATTACAGGGAGAAGGTGGGTGTGGGTGGCATGCTGTTCAGAGGAGGGATTAGTGCAGACTTGATGGGCTGAATGGCCTCTTTCTGCACTGTAGAGATTCTATGATATAGCACTTACAGCCATAGGGATGTAGAGGCAAAGTAGGAACTGGTTATTGAGTTGGATGATCAGCCATGGACATAGTTAGTAGCAGAGGAACAGGCTTGAATGGCCTACTCCTCCCATTATTTTCGACGTTTCTATGATGTGTTGGTCCATGGCCCTGCTCAACCCCCTTAGTAACTGGGAATAGGTTAGACTTACCATTATCCAGGACCTTTGTGGCCATGCTTATCATGGAATTATCAAACCATTGCTCCATCACCTGGCAAAGGTGTTTGTGATGCTGCTGATTGTATTAAAACACTTTGTCAGGTCAATAAACATGGTGCAGAGGGCCCATATTCTGAACTCTGCATTCGACCCGGAGCTGTCTAACTGTGTACACCACATCAGTGGTTCGTCAAGCTTTGTTGAAATCATACTGACTCTGACAGCAGATTGTAGTTGACAGGCTGAGACACTTAGAAGGATTCTGGTGAATATGTTGCTGCTGGATAGGAATGAGACTCCTCTATTATTATAATAAGATTGACAAGTTCCTTTCTGGTTGGACAGGTGCAAAACAGAGGCATCTTTTTATTCTTTTAAGATGTGTCCTTGCTTGCAAGTAGACTGGAAGGGTTCCACGAGTTTGCTGAACAGGTATTGACATGGCAAAAATCAAAACCAGCAAAACAGCACCCTATAATGCAAGGATTTATTCAAAGGATTTTTGTTTGCATTCTGTAAACAGTTGACAAAAATTAACGCTTCTTTTAAACCAATCTTTCTGCAAATCAACACAAATTAAGTGCATTGAATATCTACAGACACATCATTGTTTGTGTTAATACTCCATTACACTTGCAGCACATAGATCTTAACTCCACGTGTTAACAACTGAAGAATTTGGTTTCAAAGTTTACATGTTGTTGCTGGAAATTGCATTGCTTTACTGTTCTGAGGAAGGGTCACTGGGCCGGAAACGTTAACTCTGATTTCTCTCCCACAGATGCTGCCAGACCTGCCGAGCTTTTCCAGCAGTTTCTGTTTTTTGTTTCTGATTTACAGTGTTCCGTGTGATAAGTAGTCACTTTCAGATGGTCCTTTTAGTTTAAGACAACAGGGCATAGGAAGCAGAATGGAGCATCAGAGACAAGACACAGAGTTCCTGGAGGATTGAGAAAGACAGATATCATTGGAATAGAGAATCATCCAGAAGAAGAGATGGAGCACATGCAAAGCAGATGAAATATACAGAGTGAGACAAATTAAGCAGTACCTGTTATCATAGGAAATTATGGTATCCTGGTAATAAAACAAGGGCAGGATTGGGAGTTTAATGTTAAAGTCATAGAGGTCTGCAGCATGGAAACAGGCCCTTTGGTCCAACTTACCCATGCACCTAGCTTTAACAATTAAACTAGTCCCATTTGCCTGTATTTGGTCCATATCCCTCCACACCTATCCCATCCAGATACCTGTCTAAATGTTTCTAAATGATGAAATTTACTCATCTCCATCACTACATCTGGCCGTCAGTTCCATACACTCACCACCCTCTGTATGAAAACACTGCCCCTCTGGACCCTTTTGTATCTTTCCCCTCTCACCTTAACCCTATGGCCTCTAGTTTTAGACTCCTCTACTATGGGGAAAACCTGTTGGCTTTCTACCTTATCTATGCCTTTCATGATTTTATAGACCTCTACAAGGTCACCACTCAGCCTTCTACACCAAGGAAAAAGGTCCCAGCCTATCAAACCTCTCCTTATAAATCAAAGCTTGCAGCCTGGGTTGGTTAAAATGCATTCAAGAGGAATAGTGATGGGAAAGCAGGAAGGTGAGGCAGAGCTGATCCAAGGTACTTTTCAGCCCTGGCAAGGAATGCTTTAACGATTTAAAGACAGCATCAATTTGGTTACACTTCTGGAGCACAAAGGGAGTGATGACTTTTCCAGGTTCATGTCATTGATGGCTAAATCACGGGAAGGTGACAGAACAGCAAGTCTGTAGTTAAGTTACAAAAAAGGTGTCAACACAAGAAAGTATTGATAGCTTCAGGGCTAGAGGTGCTTCTATAATCCTCATATAGATGAGGAGAAACCTCAGTGTAAAAGGCAAGGACAAGGAAGAAATCTTCAAATGTGTGTGAGAGAACTTTCTCGATCAGCTTGCTCTGAGTCCAATGAGGAAGGAAGACAGATGACATGCCCATCAATTCTGCTTTTCCATTCAATGTGATCATAGCTGGTCTGATAATCCTTAACCCTGCTTTCCTGCCTTTTCTCCATAACCCTTGATTCCCTTACTGATTAAAAATCTGAATATCTCAGCCTTGAATATACTTCATAAGCCAGCGTTGACAGCCTTGAATTCCATAGATTCATCACCCTCTGAGAGAAAATAAATTCCTCCTCCTCTTTCTCTTAATGTGTGATCCTTTATTCTGAGACTCTATCCTCTGCTCCTAGACTCTCACAAGGAGAAGCAACATCTTCACATCTACCCTGGTAAGCCCTCTAAATATCTTATACATTTCAATAAGGTTGCCTCTCATTCTTTCTCCCAAAGTAGCTTTCAGCAGTCTTTCTCAATGTAAATCATATTCAGCTCCTCTTTCTCCCTGTCACAATGTATAACTTCACATTCCCCCACATTATACTCCATCTGCCAAGCTTTTGTTCATTCGTTCAACCTGTCCATATCTCTCTGCAGACTCTGCATCATCCTCACTACTTCCCACATATTTTTGTGTCAGCTGCAAACATGGCTGCAAGTTATTCACTTTCTTTATCCAAGTCATTAACATATGTTTGAATAATTGTGATCCCAGCACTGATCCCTGTGGCACTCTATTAGGTACTGATTGCCAGCCTGAAAATGCCTCCTTAATCCCAACTCTCTGCTTTCTATTACTTAGCCAATCCGCTATCCATACTAATACACTATCTTCAACATTTATCTCTTGTTTTATTAAGTAGTTCAATGTGTGGCACCTTATCAAATACCTTCTGAAAATCCAAATATATTCCATCCACTCCTTCCCTTTTATCTATCTCATTTGTTACCTCTTCAAAGAATTCTAGTAAATCTGTCTGACATGATTACCCCTTCATGAAGCCATATTGACTCTGCTTGATAATATTGTGCAATTCTAAATGCTCTGCTGTTACATCCTTTGCAATAGCCTGGAACATTTTCCCAATAGCAAACAATAAATTAACCAGCTGGTAATTAACTGTTTTTTGCTTCCTCCCATTTTTAAACAAAGATGTTTTATTGGCAACTTTCCAGTCCTCTAGGACTTTTCCATAACTGGAGGATTCCTGGAAGATTATAACCACTGTATCTACTATCTCTATAACTACTTTCTATAATATCCTAGGGTGCAATCCATGACTTATCAGTTGTTTCTAACACTTTTTCTCCAAAGATAGTTATTATATTTATTTCCTTTCTTTCATCTGCACTTTGATTTTTAGTATTTTTGGAATGCTATTAGTGCCTTCTACTTGTGAATACTGATGTGAAATATTTAACTCCTCTGCCATTTTCTGGCTCCCAGCTGGCAAACGAAGTGAAACAAGTGAAATGTGGTTCAATGAGGGAGCATCTAGGTAGCAGCGATCACTGATCATTAGGCTTGAGGCATTACAAAAGCCACAAGGAAAAATCAACAGTGAAGGTATTCCTCTGAAGGGCAGGAAAAGATTGATGTGGAGGTGCTTGTGTTGGACTGGGGTCGACAAAGTCAGAAGTCACACTTTACCTGACAAAGAGGCAGCGCTTCAAAAGCTTGTGATTTCCTTGTGTTGAGCAAAGAATGGAAAGCAGAGGGTCAAGGTGAAGTGTTTTTACAGAACTGCAACAAATATACAGTGTTCTACTTTTTCATATATTTATTAACGACCCAAAATAGGATACAACAGTGTGTAACTTCAAAGCTTCTAGACAACCTGATACTTTGGAAATTGAATTAATAGTGACAGGGAAAGTAATAAACTTTGGGAGAACTCAGACAAATAATTGACAAATAAAGTACCGAAAAGTGTAAACATAAAAACATAAGAAACAGGAACAAGAGCTGGCCATTTGTCTTCTAGCCCACTTTTAGCTTAATCTCTTACTACAACACCATTTCTCTGCACTATTCCTAGATCACTTGATACTTTCAATCTGCAGAAATCTACCAATCTCCATCTTGAACATACACAATGACTGATCTCCTGCAGCATCTAGGATAGAGAGTTCAAAATATTCACCACCTTCTGAGTGAAGACATTCCTCCTCACCACAGTTCTAAATGGCTTACACTTTATTCTCAGACAGTGCCTCCTGATTTTAAACTCCATGCTAGCGGAGCCATCCTTCCAGTATCTACCCTGTCAATTCTTGTAAGAATCTTATATATTTGAGTGAGATCACCTCTCATTCTTCTAAACAACAGAGAATACAGGCCAAATCGATTTAATCTTTCCTCAGGACAATCTCTCGACACCAGCAATTAGTTTTGGTGAACCTTTGTTACATTATCTCTATGGCAAGTACATCTTACCTTAGGCAAGGAGATTAAAACGGCACAAAATACTCCATGTGTGGCTTAAACAAGGTGTTACACATTCACAGCAAGACACCTTTAATCTGAGGGAAGTGATGGCCTAGTGGTATCGCTTGAGTATTAACCCAGACACCCAGGTAAATGTTAAGGGGACCTGGGTTCAAAAATGCTAACTCTTCCTTGCAAGTGATTGAGGATAGAGCAGGAAGAATTGAATGGATTGGATAGGTCGTTAAATGATTCTAACTGGATTGAGTAATGTCATAGTCATGATTAGAAAGAACGTGTTCCACTAATGTAGATTTGGTTCCACTGATGTGTTTTTAACCACTGGAAGGGAACAGGCAGTGGCATAGTCATAATGTCACTGGGCTAGCAATTGAGAAAGGCAGGCTAAATTCTGTGGATTTCTGTTCAAATCCTGCCATGGCAGATCGTGGAATTTGACTTCAATAAAGATCTGGAATTAAGAGTCCAGCAATGACCATCAAACCATTATTGATTATTTGGAGGAGGACCCATCTGGTTTGTTAATGTCAAACTATCATCCTTACCCTGTCTGGACTACATGTGACTCGAGACCCCACAGCAATGTGGTTGCTCTCAACTAATGCCTGGGCAATTAGAGATGGGCAATAAGTGCTGGACTTGCCAATGATACCCTCCACCTGTGAATGAATAAAAAGAAAGAGTTGCACTTATATAGCACTTTCCATAAACACTGGACATCTCACTGCTTTCTGCAGCTAAGTATGTACTTTTTAACACTGTTATCTTGCAGTCAATATCCAAAGAACAAACTCCCGCTATCAGCAATGTGATAAAAATGATAACAATCAGATAATCAATTTTTTTTTGTTGTATTGGTTTAGAGAAAGATATTGATAAGAATAATGGAGAGAACCCCCTGTTCTTCTTTGAAGTTATACTTTGGCATGTTTTCCATCCTCCCTAGCAAGCAGGTGAAACTTTGTTTTGATGTCTCAGCTGAACGATCACAACCTCAGACAGTGCAGTACTCATTCAATATTGTGCTGGGGAGGTGGGGGTGGGCGGGAGTCACCTTGATTTCTTTTGTAGATCATTAATCTGTAATTTCAAAGGTACAGTCTTTCCTTTAAACAGCAGACAATCTATGGGGCATGGCCCCATGACAAAACACAAGTTAAACAACAGGATAATATTGAGGTGTTTTAGAATTGTCAACTGAGGGATAAATATTGGTCAAGACACCAGGGAGAGCTCTCCTGATCTTTCCTGAATACTGCTATGGGGTATTTTGCATTTTCTTGAGGAGATAGACTCCCAGTTCAACATCTCATCCAGGATGGACAGCACAGCGCACCCTCAGTGCCAGTCTAGTGTTACACCCTGAAATCTTGTAAATGGGATTTCAGCTCACTTCTGGCTCAAAATCAAGGGTACAACAGAAAGCCACAGCTGACACCTACGTGTTGATTTGTCCAGCCATGCAGATATTTTAATGCCTTAAACAATTAGTTCTATACCAATGCTATTGATGAAATGTAGCTTTCTCACTAGATGCAACCTTCGAGCTTTTTCTTCACAATGAAATGTATATTTTCAGGTAAGGGCAGCATAGCAGGATCTAGCAGCTTTGATATTGGGCAAAATTAGATCGAACTCTCCTCCTGACATTCTCATAAGTTGTAAAAGAAACATAACCAGTTTAAGGATACAGTGATAATGTGTACATTTTAAGAAATATCTATTTTTTAAGAGATAGT
>NW_025973079.1:0-9296 GCF_021869965.1 Rhincodon typus
GGCTTGAGGTGGGAGGAGGGAATAGGTGGGAGGAAGAACAGGTTAGGGAGGCGGGGACGAGTGGCTTGAGGTGGGAGGAGGGGATAGGTGGGAGGAAGAACAGGTTAGGGAGGCGGGGACGAGTGGCTTGAGGTGGGAGGAGGGGATAGGTGGGAGGAAGAACAGGTTAGAGAGGCGGGGACGAGTGGCTCCTGTTCTTCCTCCCACCTATCCCCTCCTCCCACCTCAAGCCGCACCCCTATCTCCTACCGACTACCCTCATCCCGCCCCTTTGACCTGTCCGTCCTCCCTGGACTGACCTGTCCCCTCCCTAACTCCCCACCTACACTCACCTTTACTGGTCCCATCCCCGCCTCTTCGACCACCTGGAACTGATTCTTACTATTTTTTGAAAAGCCAGTGGAAAATCGGACAACTGATATGTTTCAGGAAGTATATCCTGGGATTCTTCCTGACTGTCTGGTAATAAGATCATAAAGCTACAGTTCAAAACAGGAGGAGAAATTCAAGAGCAAAGATAAATGAGATAAAGTTTGATTTTCAGACATTATCTGTTGATCGAATACTTGCGGTTAAAAAAAAATCACAAGAACATGTAGAGGACAGAGTAGATACTTTCAGTTTAGAAGTTAGCTAACTACAACAAAAATGTGATTAAAAAAAACAGTTCTTCAAAAAGCACACATAGGAGAAGAATCTGAGTGTATTCCAGAACGGCTTCAAAAGTGAAGCATTACTGAGGAAACTGAGACCATTTTAGATTCTGCAGATGACAAATCGGCAGAAGTCCGTCAAGTTATTTTACTGGTGGGTTATATAAAGGAGCTGTTGTGGGTAGCATATGAGTTTAGAATTAGAATTATATTTAGAATGAGAATTAGGCTTTATTCGCATGTGTACTCAAGTATAGGAATGCGTGAGTACATTGAAAATTGTACAAAGTTGCCATTCTCCGGCCTAGTCTAGATGTCAAAACCAGAATATATCATAATGCATACTATATATAAAAAATGCAGAAATAAAAGAAAACAAAAAGTTCAGAAAATTGACGAGATACTAAAGCCTAAGTCTTATTTCCTTACAGAGGTATGCAACCGCCAATGCAGATACACTGGCCTAACCATAGCCTGCGAGTCTCGCATTGATAGCTGAGAAGGACCCGTTTTCTTGCTGCTACCCCTGATCACTGGAGGAGCTTTGCTATCACTGCTACAGGCCCTGAAAGCTGGGTAAAGTTACAAGTAAGAGATCAGTTGGGACTAAGGAAGAATCAAGCCAATATATATTAAAGAAAATTTGTTTTTATTGGCTGAGACTGCATAAAGATGTGTATGATTTTTGCTGGTCATGTCACACATGTCAGATTATAGGAAAACCGCGAGCAGTGCTGCAGCCAGAACGATTAGTACTCATTCCAGCATTCAAGGAGCATTTTACAAGAGGCCTGACTGATTGCTTAAGACCACTCCGTAAAACAAAAAGTGGGAAGCAATATTTGATGACCAGGCAACATTGCTAAAAGTATTGTAGAAAAGCTTTATTTTTAACTATGGTATGGATTACCCACACAGATACAATTGGATCAAGTATCAAAATTTATCTCAGAGTTATACAAGCAAATTATGGACGACTTAGGAAAGAAACAATTTAAATCAACTGCTTACCGTCCAGTAACGCAGGCGACATTAGAACAGTGGTATCAAATGTTAAAAACTTTGTTCAGAGCCTATAGTCAAGAGTATCCATAAGACTGGATTAAGAAATTCCAATTATGCTTTCTGCACTTCGGGAGGCACCTAATAAATTAACTAATTTTAATTCATTTCAATTACCTTTCGGACTGAGGTGAGAGGACCACTGAAATTAGGTACAGATAAAAGCAAATGTGTTTTAAAGTTCAGAGGCTATATTATTGAACTATTTGTCAAATGTGAACGAGAATAATTATAGGGAGGCAAGTTTCATGATAAAACTGCCCAGAAGTGAGTTTACAAAAGCCCAAGTCATGTACCGAGGCCATATCAGTGGACATGGACAGATGGCCCTACAGGATGTAAAAGCAAAGGTTATTGGGGACTTACTAATATAACCATGATTCTTTGGATGAAATGCTGTTTACTCGAAAATTCGTACCAAATTATAGCAGTGTGGTTCTTTTATTGACTGGCTGTTCAATAAGTCCCTACAGTGCAATAGCAGGCTATTCCATCCATCGAGTCCACACCGACCTTAAAAAAGCTTCACACCTACGCCATCCCTGTATTTCCCATGGCTAACCCATCTAGTCTGCACATCCTTGCACACTTTGTGAAATGTAGCATTGTCAATAGGCGTAACTTTCACATCTTTAGACTGTTGGAGGAATGTGGTACACCTATAGGAAACCTATTCGGACAAGTGCAGAAGGTGCCAACTCCACACAGACATTCACCCGAGGGTGTAATCGAACCTGGGTTCTTTTAATTTTTCCTGGAGAAATATCGAATAAACTCTTGTCGTCTTCTTGTAAGGGTGCAGCACCGACACCTACATCAGTCACATTATAGCCACTTTGAATGGCCTAGAATATCTCCAGAAAAACTTCAGTGGGTATACATGAGTCAGAGCCATTTGACAGCCTGAAACCTCTGTTAATCATACCCAGTGATCTGAACAACTAATTACGCAAAGCCATTCAAGGTGGCTATAGTGTGACTGATTTGGTTGTCGGTGTTGCACCATTACAAGAAGGCAACAGGAGGTTATTGGATATTTCTCCAGAAAAATTTAAAATTCATCAAAAGAAAAATAAGGATAAAAATTCCAGACTTTTTAGATTGAATTTCGTCTTACAGCCATTAAATTTGAAAATTATACACGTGTTAGGAATAGAGAATGTAATTTCTGATGTGTTGTTACAATACTAATGAAACAGGGCAGTGGTGTTTGATGGCAGAAGAAACGACTAAAATGGACTACAGTATTGGATGTTTGCAAGCTTAGGTTTAATGTAATGCCTGCGTATATAATGGAGCGTAATGATAGCGTAAGACTACTTATTTTGAACCTGAATTAATTTTTGTACATTGATGGCTCATTTTAAGGGGGGAGGTGCAACTGTACAATGCCTTTAGGAGACATCTCTTCTGTGGTGTTTCTCTTTATGATAAGTGTTACCAGAGTGGCTCCACACTGTCTGCTTCAGAAGTAGTGGTGAAAGAACTTTGAGCATAGTTCTTCTTTAAATTGGACAAAATAAACCATGAATAGATAGAATCAGATCTTTGAAGAACAGTCTAGACCCAAAACATCAGCTTTCCTGCTCCTCTGATGCTGCTGTGTTCATCCAGCTCTACACCTTGTTATCTCAGATTCTCCAGCATCTGCATTTCCTACTATCTCTGAAACAATTTTAACCCCACTGCGAAGCCTCTTCTAAGGATGCCTATCTTGAAGAAGTTACCCTCCTCCCTCCAGAAAGAATCTCTGAAGAAGAGTCTAGACCCGAAACATCAGCTTTCCTGCTCCTCTGATGCTGCTTGGCCTGCTGTGTTCATCCAGCTCTACACCTTGTTATCTCAAAAAGACACAAGTTTCTATTGTTTTATTGGAGGTTTGCAGTTGGCTGTTGAAGCTGATAGACAAAGCTCATTTTCTGTCTGCTGCAAGAAAAAAGCTCATGCTCTCTTTCTTTTGCTAGATTGTTTATTTCTGTGTTTATTTCTCCTGGTCTGGAAGGGAGATAGCATGTGAGGAATATCTGTCTTGCAGAATTTTATTTTGTCAGGACTGTGTTTATGGGATGTCGTTATGTTGGAACAGTTGATGATAACTAGTTAAATCATATATTAGCTTTAATATGTATTTTTATAGAGTAGAAGTTTACATTTGTATTTGTACTTATATTTGTATTTTAACTGTGTTGTAAGAATAAGGTGTGCTTTTCTTAAAGCCTTGTCATAGACAAATAGAATCACACTTGTAGTACAGCGTCCTACACTGCCTTTAAATAAACTTTTAAAAGTTAGGATCTAGACTATCCCCTTGATATATATTGAGGTGGTTTGGTGTGGTCCATAACAATACTCCTTCCAATATCACTTGTTAGCTGCGTTTACATCACCTTTCACATTTTTATTTATGCTAGTTAGAAAACAGCTGTCTTTTCGATACAGCCAGCTATGATTTATGAAGAGATACCTATTTGACAAACCTTATTTAGATTAACGTTGGTATTACTATTTGCGTCATTTACGAGTAATGAGAGTATGTGGCATGTCTAAATTTTTTTTCAAAAAGATTTTGATTAATGGCCAAACAAGAAATTAGTCCACAAAATTATTATAGGTAAGGCTGGCACTAGTAAGTCAACGTGTTCTGTCTATTAATTAACAGAATAAACGTTTTTTTTCTGATTGACAGAAAATGATTCAATGGTAGACCAAAGGCAGCACAGTGGCTCAGTGGTTAGCACTGCTACCTCACAGTGCCAGGGACCCAGGTTCAATTCCAGCCTCAGGTGACTGTCTGTGTGGAGTTTACACATTGTCCCTGTGTCTGCATGGGTTTCCTCCAGGTGCTCTGGTTTCCTCCCACAGTCCAAAGATGTGCAGGCTAGGTGGATTGGCCATGCTAAATTGCCTGCAGTGTTCAGGGATGCCTAGATTAGGTGGGTTACAAGGGGATGGGTGTGGGTAGGGTGCTCTGAGGTTTGGTGTGGACTTGTTGGGCCAAAGGGCCCATTTCCACACTGTAGGGATTCTATGTGCTCTATTTCTTCATTCTCTGCCTATTATTATGCAGTGAGGACTTCTAAATTTGCTGATCGCACAAAACTTTGCTAGTCATGCAAATTTTGAGGAAGATGAAAATACTCTCCAAGGAGATATTGGCAAGCAATGTGACATGTCATTTAATGGTAACTGGAATATACTAAAAAAAAAATGCAGCTTTTTACTCCCACAAGTCTGCCCACTACCTTCAAGGTGCAAGTCAGGAGTGGGATGGAGCCCCACTTGCCTGCATGAATATATCTCTAAATCAACACTCAAGAAACTTGACATCATCCAGGGCATAGCAACCTGTTTAATTGGGACTGCATCAACAAATATTCACCCGCTCAAGCATCAATTCTCAGTAGCAGCAAGAAGTACCATCAACAAGATGTACGACAGAAATTCAACAAGAATCCTTTGATGTCACCTCCCAAATACATGGACATTAACACCTACAGTTACAAGATAATATATAAACATTATATTGCAGCTCGTCACAAATTAAAAACTTTTAAAAGGAATTATAATATACATTTTAAAATGCTATTTGAGATTTGGTCTATTAGCATAGAAAACGCAATATTCCACATTTTATTCGTTATGATGAATTATATTTTTTAAAAAAACCACAACACTTGCCATGGGCATAGTTTAATTTTTAAAAATTACATATACATACCTGCTTTAAGATCCGCAACTGAAATTGAAAATGTAAATGAACGGAGGTAATCCGACTAATATAAGATCGGGGTAATGATCATAAGACATGCCGAAATAAAAAAATGAACAAGGATAATTAAAATATTGTAACCATTGCATGCAGTTGCCTGTTTAGAGCCTAATGTTACTTCTGATGTTAATCATAACAACTTTCATGTTCAGAATAAATTTCCAGACTTATTGTTCTTCTAGGCGAGCTTAATATGAGTAAGGGCCCTCTGATTGAAAATTCCGACATAGAGTGAGATGTTAATATCCCTTGGAATCATAACAAAAAAAAACCTTGATGGTCAATTATACATGACATGCTAATGTCAGTAACACTAAATAAGTGCTGCCGAGGTGACATCTTGCATCGTTGATGTCAGCATTACCTATTCCTAATCAACATCTGTTCGCCATATTTTAAATTAACATTTATATTGGGACTGCTGCAACATTGAGGTTGTGATAATAAAAAAAGATATTAATCTCTATTAGAATTTTGGCATTGACAACCCTTTAAAAAAGCTTCAGGTTGAAATGTACAGTTTCCCCAAATGTACTTCATCTATGTTGTAATCCAATGCTGTGCATTTTAAGAATTCCTCTTTCACGATTCAGGCATTGAATAGTACAGCTAACAATGAGACTCCATGTAAAATGAAGGGCACGTGCCCTGTCTATTCCTTCTGGTTAAGGCAATACAGCACTGAAAGTATAGATAATATTTTAATCTCATTCATGAATGATTGACTACGATTGTTCAAATCTAGCTGAAGAAAGCAAGTGTTTTATTTTTGCTATCCTTTGAAGGCAAGGAATGGCAATAGTATGTTAACTATAAACACCTCCTTCAGATCCACATTGAAATTTTGTCAGTTGTTCTTAATGAATTGTAACAAGGTCAATAACAACTCAACCTTTTCTTTTAAGATTTAACAACACAATAACTACCTTATAAAACGTATTTTTAAGAATAGTGTGATGATTTAAAGAAAGCATAGAATGCCTAGATTGTTTGCCTAGTAGCTTTAAAGGAATCTAGGATTTAGAAAATATTCCATTTTCTACATCGTGGAATACAAATGTAATTATGCACATGCAACAAAGGCCTCTGAAAAGAAAATTATGTTTAACCAATTTATTTGTTTTATTGGAGACTGTATTATGTGCTTTGCATTAAAAGGGGCCAGTGAACAAACAGTACTTCAATTTCCAGGTGGTATTTCATAAGGTGTCAATTCAAAGGTGAATGTAGAATGCAAAGTTCAAGGCTTAGAATGTGGATAATTGACCACGTTGGAAAATGATCTTGCTAACACTGCAGATTATGAAATTCAAGCCCCATAAAATACCTGAAATTAAGAGTCTAATGATATTTTCTTTCATCCTTATCATCAGCCTTTGAATTTTAGATATTTAAATTTCATTTCCACCATCTAACTTGGCTGAGATCGATGCTGAGTACCAAAGCCTTACTTGTGCATTGAAAATGGCATTGAAACTGCCAGGACAGTTGGGCAGAAAACTTTATTAATAGAGCCATAGTGCACTCAAGCCGGGAAACCATGATGAATAGGCACATGACACTTGTTAGACATCAACTAGAGTATTGTTTGCATTTGTTGGAGTCATATTATGGGAAATACCTGAATTCATTGTTCAGAGTGTAAGTGCCATGTAACGACTGGTTCCTGCAACGAGAAGCTTCTGTTCTGATGATAAATTGGAAAACAAGTGAGCTTGTTCTCCTCAGAATGAAGAAGGCTGAGAGGAATTTAGAAAGTGACTTTGTAAATCATGAGCAGTTTACATAGACTAGATATGAAGATGCTTTGCTGATTCTAAAATAAAGAAGAATGTTAAGTTGGTGTGCAAGTATAGCAATGATAGGTGAGAACAAAAGTACTGTTTTACGCAGTGCATGTTTATGGGATATAATGCGATGCCTAGAAAAGTGGTGGTGGTATGTTTATTTGAGGTGTTCTGGAGGGTATTGAATTCTTATTTGATTATTAATGAAGTATATGGATATATAGAGAAGACGGAAGGTAATAGAACACGTGCAGGCACGATAGGCCAAGAGGTCACCTACTACGCCTTACTAATAATGATTCTAACATGGTATGAATAATCCAGAATGAATTTACCTGAATACCTAATTACCTTAGATAATAATCTGCTGTTTATTAATTTCAGAGTTCTATTTCTTACTTTGATACCTAGCACTTCATTTGATTATACAGTAATTCTCCGTTGTCCTTCATACATTGGGCATGACGAGGGGCTGTTACCCCTATGTAAGATAAGTTCATTCCCTTCTCTGAACAGATGTCACAATCACTTTCATTTGCGAAGCAACATTATAGTCTGGATGCAAGCTCTTTGCCAAAAAATAAAAAAATCTGCTAATGTACTTCTCTACATATAGATGCAGTTCAGATACACTGTCATGATGAAACATGCATTACCTGAATCATATCAATCATATATCTATACAGCGTCTTGTGTGACAGTGCATGAAATTCTGCCAATTCCATTTGGACGTCTCTGAGTATTCCAGAATTTATTGCCCATCTCCTATTGCCCTGCAGAGGTTAGTTTTGCACAGCAGTAAAAATGCTTATGACAAGTGATACGTTGATTCTATTTGAAAAAAAAAGGACTGAAGCAGCTGAGGCTATTGAAAATATCGGGAAAAAAAATCTTAAAACCCGCGATACTAATGTTAATCAAACAAACAATGAAGATGCAGAAGTAATAATTTCGAAAACAAAAGAAGGACTGAAGCTCAAAATAAAAATGATATGCTATAAATTGCACATATACAAATTAACGTAAATAGCACTGACTGAAATATTTGATGGCATCTATGCCACTGATTCGGTTAATAGAAATGTCAAGAATAAATTTTAATTTAATATAAATGTTCAAAATGATTGAATTAAGAAATTTTACTCACTGCTATCATTCACAGTAGTTTTCAACGCAGCCAATTCTATAACAAAATACGTCAAATTTTTATCTTGAAATGCACATTTTGGTTTTGTCAGATCATTTGAGATTCATATGAAATGAAAACATGTTTCTGAGCTAAATGTCTTAGCAATTACTTTCCATGTTACATAAAGCTCTATTGTTATTA
Source organism: Rhincodon typus (assembly GCF_021869965.1). Taxonomy (NCBI): domain Eukaryota; kingdom Metazoa; phylum Chordata; class Chondrichthyes; order Orectolobiformes; family Rhincodontidae; genus Rhincodon; species Rhincodon typus. The sequence continues at coordinate 8,602 of NW_025973079.1, forward strand.
TATTTCTCAGGAAATTTGAAATAGTGCATGAATTATATTAGTATAACTCATCCACTCCTGTACTATTTTAACAGACTATAAAATATCAGTTTGAAATGATGTTGCTCTACAAATTGAAATATTCAAAGCATATACATTTCCATACAGCAACAGAGAGAAACTTATGTTGGTACCACATGTCTTCAGCACACTTTCACCACTTATTAGAAATGAAACAATGCATATATATATATATATGTACACCATTGCAAGCTATTAATGTGCAGTAAAACCAAAAATTCTACAAAGAAACATTCAAACATTCGAACTCATGCTATGTTTAAGTGCACTTTTTATTTTCCCTGCACAGCACTGTTACCCCAGATCAAATGTAAACACTAGACATCGCATTGGCTAACAAATGATTTGTTTCTACAAAAAACATACTTTTATTTTCAGCGAATAAACTACAGTAGAAATCTTATTCAAATCGTCTGTCATCTGTGTTTTTTTTTCCTGTAAAGTTACAAATTATGATGAGAGTGTAGAAATGTCTCCATGTCACCATGGCAGACAAAAATTTCAAACATTGACTGGCCTCAGGTTTCGTTTTCCATGGTAATTGCATCATATTTGTTCTCCAGTTATACTTTTTGAAGAAATAAAGCCAGACTATCTTCTAACAGCCATATATACCTGAAAGAGAATCGCAACTA
>NW_025973080.1:0-1726 GCF_021869965.1 Rhincodon typus
CCCAGGGGACTTATCTATTTTCACACCTTCCAGAATTGCTAACACCTTCTCCTTATGAACCTCAATCCCGTCTAGTCTAATAGCCTGTATCTCAGTATTCTCCTCGACAATATTGTCTTTTTCCTGTGTGAAACCTGGTCCAATCAGGGAGCCCTGGCTGACAGATATAAACAGGAGTGTCAGAAGTTCTGTTCACTCTCAGAACTGGCTCTGAGGGAGCTGGATCAGTGGTAAGGATTCTCCAGAAGTGAATAAAGGGTGACTTGATGATGGAAACCAGTCTCAATGGAGTTATTCAAGATGCAAGTGGGTTTTCAAGAGCAGACATAGGGACTAAGATGGGAATAACAGGGGAGTAGGATGGTAGACAGTGGAAAGAGGGGACTCGGGAAGAGAGAAGGTGGAAGATGGAGAGAGCAGGTGAAGGGAGAGAGGAGTAGAGTGGGGAAGAGTGAGTAAGAGGGAACGTGCAGGTGGAGGGAGAAGGAGGAGGGTTGAGAGGTTAGTGTGAGAGATGGACCCAGATGAGAGAGGGAAAAGATGTGGCAAAGGAAAGGGGATGGGGGGAGGTCAGGGGAAGAGAGGGGGAGGGAGACGGAGAGGGAGGTGAGTTGATCGTGGGGATAAGAAAGGAGAAGGAGGAGAGTCAGGGAAATGAATGAGAAAAGACAAGAGAAAATGAGGGAAAGGATAGAAGGAGTGAGATATGGGTGGGGGGAGGGGTGAGGCAGAGAGCAGGGTGTCTCGAGGCAGTGTTCAATGCTGTATTCTGTATTCAAGGGCTGGGCAGATGCCTTGAGAGTGGGCACAAAGGGATAATAGGCACAGCTGGGTTAGTCTAGGGAGGGATGTGGTGGGGCACATTGCCAGGGGTATGGAGTGGGGAGAAATGAGGGGACACAGGAGCAGAGAGAAAGAGAAACAAATGTTCAACTCCAAGGCTGATCCTGCCCCAAGCATGTCTTGAACAACAGCTAATTAAAAACTTTGGAAAAATTGTCGTAGGGCTCAGATTAAAGTCTCATCCAAAATTCAGCACCTTCAACAGTGCAGCACTCCCTCTTGAATCCATAACCTGTGCCATAGGGTTACAGAATTATACAGCATAGAAGAGGCCCTTCAGCCCATTGAGTCTGCACTGACCTGTTGACATTTGGCCCATAGCCTCGAATGCTATGACACTTTCAGCACACAGTCACATTTTTTTTTATAAGTTGTGAGGTTTTTCACCTCCCTCCCCTCCCAGGCAGTGTATTCCACACCCCCCACCACCCTCTGAACCTCCTGCCTTTCACTTTTAAATTATGACCCCTCATTATTGACCCCTTCAACGAAGGGGAACAGCTCCTTCCTCTCCACCCTGTCCATGCCCCTCATAATCTCACACACCTCTGTCAGGTCCCCCACAACCTCCTTTGCTCCAAGCTTAACCTGCCTTTCTTCATTGCTGAAATGCACTGTCCCAGGCAGCATTGTTGGTGAATCATGGTGTTGGCTCTGCTCCATCACTTACCCATGCAGAGTGCTCTCAAACCCAGGTTTACAGACACACGAGAAGGAGCCTGCTGTGTTATTGCAGGAAGCATATTCCAGGTCGGCTTGCAGTCCCAAGAGCTCAGACAGCCGGCATTCATTGATATCTGAAAATACAACAGGTCTCGACAATGCCCTATGGGTTACTCTCACCCCCAGGAGAGGGGCCTCGACACTGCCCTATGGGTTACTC
>NW_025973080.1:1736-4115 GCF_021869965.1 Rhincodon typus
CCCCAGGAGAGGGGCCTCGACACTGCCCTATGGGTTACTCTCACCCCGAGGAGAGGGGCCTCGACACTGTCCTACGGGTTACTCACACCCCCAGGAGAGGGGCCTCGACACTGCCCTATGGGTTACTCATGCCCCCAGGAGAGGGGCCTTGACACTGCCCTATCAGTTACTCATATCCCCCCACGCAGGAGAGGTCCCAGAGACCAATCACACACTGGGCCTGGTGCAGAGGTAGGTTCTGTGACTAGGATGGACACTGGAAGAGTCTGGTAAATGCCAAGCCGGAGAGACTGGGACACAGACTAGAATGCAGATTGTGAGACATAGAAACATCGAAAATAGGAGCACGAGTAGGCTATTCAGCCCTTCAAGGCTGCTCTGTCATTCAATATAATCATGGCTCATCATCCAACTCAGTTTCTTGTTCTTGCTTTTCCCCCGTATCCTTTGATCCTTTTAGCCCAAGTGCTAAATCCAACTCCTTCTTGAAATCACTCAATGTTTTGCCCTCAACTGTTTTCTGCAGTAGTGAATTCCCCAGGCTCCCCACTCTCTGGGTGAAGACATTTCTCCTCATCTCAGTCCTGAATGGCCTACCCTGTATCCTTACACTGTGACCCCCGGCTTCATTCTGTTCTACCCTGTCCGGTGCTATTAGAACTTTATACGTTTCTACAAGATCCCCCCTCATTTTCTAAACTCCAGCAAGTATGATCCGAACTGATTCAACCTCTCTTCATACGTCAGTCCTGCCATCCCAGGGATCAGTCTGGTAAATCTTCACTGCACTCCCTCCATCGCCAGAACATCCTTCTTCAGATAAGGAGGCCAAACTGCACACACTATTCCAGGTGTGATCTCACCAAGGCCCTGTATAACTGCAACAACACATCCCTGCTCCTGTACTTGAAACCTCTCACAATGAAGGCCAACATACCATTTACCTTCTTTACCACCTGCTGTACCTGCATGCTTACCTTCAGCGACTGGTGCACAAGGACACCCAGGTCCCACTGCACACTCCCCTCTCCCAATTTACAGCCATTCTGGCAGTAATCTGCCTTCCTGTTTTTGCTCCCGGATTGGGTAACCTCACATTTATCCACATTACACTGCATTTGCCGAGGATTTACCCACTCATTCAGCTTGCCCTAATCACACTCACAGGCTGGGAAACCGACCAGGAAGCCCACTATAGCTGTGCACCTTCCCTTGTGGTCAAGTAGTTAGAATTTAGCCCTCTCACTGCCATGGCCTGGGTTTGCTTCCCAGACAGGGAATGATAGTTGAGGCATGGCAATAGCCTCGTGATATTATCTTTGGACTGACACAGGTAATATTCTGGGGATCCGGGTTCAAATCCCGCCACGGCAGGTGGTAGAATTTGAATTCAATAATAATCTGAGTTGAGTCTAATGATGACAGTGAATCTATTGTCGATTCTCGGGAAAACCCCATCTGATTCACTAATGTTCTTTAGGGAAAGAAACTGCCATCCTTACCTGGTCTGGCCTACATGTGACTCCAGACCCACAGCAATGTGGTTGACTCTTAACTGCCCTCTGGGCAATTAGGGATGGGCAATAAATGCTGGGCCTAGCCAGCGACACCCTCAACCAATGAACGAATAAAAAGACACTGAATTTTCTGACCAGTCTGTGTGACAAGTTCCCCGGGTAATGATGGCAGATTTACTGAGAAGATGTGGGAGAGTCTAGGAGCAGAGGGCATCGTCTCAGAGTAAAGGGGCACCAATTTCAGACTGAGATGGGGAGGAATTTCTTCTCCCAGAGGGTTATGAGTCTTTGGAACTCCACACCACAGAGAGCTGTAGGGGCAGAGTCTTCGTGTATATTTAAGGCTGAGGTCGACAGATTCTTGATCTGTCAGGGAATCAAGGATGACAGAGAAAGGGCAGGGAGGACATGAGGAATGTTGGATCAGCCCTGATCGTATTGAATGGTGGAGCAGGCTCGAGGGGCCGAATGGCCTATTCCTGTTTCTGTTTCTTATGGTTTGGATGTAAATGTCCAGAGTGCAGTCACATGCAAACCAAGGTTTACACAGTTCCTACCTTCGCAGCCTGTTGGTCCCATAAGGAAACCGGGATTACACAGGCACAGGAAGGATCCCAGCGTGTTGGTGCAGTTTCCAGTGGGCTCACACGGATTGGGCGACATGAGACACTCATCAACATCTGCCAAGAAAAAGACCCAGGTTTCACTTTGCCCTAGTCCAAGCATTGAGCACTCGATTCAGGAATCAATCCTGCTTCCTGCAGACACTGGGATTCACAGAGCGATCCTTCAAAACCAGGAACAGGCAGCGGCACACAGGCACCACATCAATGCAGCAGGCTGACACGTTCAAACAGGCACC
>NW_025973080.1:4125-4394 GCF_021869965.1 Rhincodon typus
TGCAGCAGGCTGACACGTTCAAACAGGCACCACATCAATGCAGCAGGATAAAATGTTCACACAGGCACCACATCAATGCAGCAGACTAACACGTTCAAACAGGCACCACATCAATGCAGCAGGCTGACACGTTCAAACAAACACTATCAAAAATAAAGAAGACGTTGAGAGGAATATGTAGCCCAACATCCAGTGCTGAGGGAGCGCTGCACTGTCAGAGGGTCAGCGCTAAGGGAACGCTGCACTGTCAGAGGGTCAGTGCTGAGGGA
>NW_025973080.1:4494-9296 GCF_021869965.1 Rhincodon typus
GCACTGTCGGAGGGTCAGTGCTGAGGGAGCGCCGCACTGTCGGAGGGTCAGTGCTGAGGGAGAGCCGCACTGTCGGAGGGTCAGTGCTGAGGGAGTGCCGCACTGTCGGAGGGTCAGCGCTGAGGGAGTGGGCACTGTCGGAGGGTCAGTGCTGAGGGAGCGCCGCACCGTCAGAGGGTAAGTGCTGAGGGAGTGCCGCACTGTCGTAAGGTCAGTGCTGAGGGAGCACACACAGTGTAACAGTTGTTTCTCACATTGTTATATCTGGAATCTTGGTTTCTGCAAATTTTGGTTACTTTTCCTTGGTTTAAACAGGAACAATTGTTCCAAAGTATTTTGTCAACTGTAAACAGCTTGGAGAAATGTGGTGACATGCGATACAGGACTGCACACTGACCAATCTGGTCTTTTCTGATACTCCCAAACGGATTTCAGTCTCAGCTGTCAGACTGGAGTTGGGACCCCAGGCAGCTTACCAACACATTGCCAGGGAGCAGTGATTAATCGGAATCCTTCAGTACAGCTGCAATTCCCTCCATCTAAAACCAGCTCATCAGGACAGCCACAAGCAGTACCATTCCTGACCTCCACCTGGTTCCCAGGGCATTTCAACGTTCTGCGAATCTCCACATCTCCTGTTGAGTAAAGGTAATCCACATTAGATAGAGCAGTTGGTCAAGTAGCTCCAGAGTTTAGAATTTTTCTCATCACTGCAGTGTGGAATCAATCATTTTTAATGTCAATCTATCCCTGACAAACATGCTCATGAAGACATTAAAACAGGGATAAAGAGAGCAAAACTTCCTCTACTCTTTGAAACCAAAAGTGAACTGAAGACAAAGCTCCCTACTCCTTTAACATGAAAGTAAGCTTCCTCTACACTGTGCACTCAAACACTCCAAGGCCAGTGACAACACTGGGATAGATACACAGTAATGCTCCCTCTACACTTTTAAACTGAAAGTAAAGCGTCCGTACCCTTTTTAATTAATGGTAAAGCCCCTGGACACTCTCCCCATCAAAGACTCCAAAGACAAGTACAACATCGGGTCAGACACAGGGCAAAGCTTCCTTTCCTCTTCAACTGAGAGCAAAGCTCCCTCTCCTGTTTTCAACAGAAAGTAAAGGCCTCTCTATTCCTATAACTGAAGGTAAAGCTTTCTCTACATTGTCCCCCATCAAACACTCCCAGGGCAGGGACAGCACGGTGTTAGATACAGAGTAAAGCTTCCTCTACACTGTGCCCCCATCAAAAATTCCCAGGACAGGGACAACACAGCCTTAGATACAGAGTAAAGCTTCCTGTGCACTGGCCCCAATAACTATTCCTCTGCAATAACAGTCCAATAGATTGAAACATGTATGATGCGTGCCCAGAGGTTTTGTGATCAATACTGTTGGTTGCAGAAAATTTGAGGTCTCACAACATTTAAGTAGGATCTGGATGAGCACTTAAATTGCCAGGGCAAAGTGGGCTATGGACCAAGTGGAGGGAAATGGGGTTAGTCAAGTTGGTGTTTTTAGCCTGGCATTGACTTGGTGGACCAAACAGCCTGTGTCTATGCTGTGTGTCTCTATGACTTTCAACAAACTAACACATAAAGAGTAATACTGTAGCCTGCAATGTGGCAGATTGATTGAGTTAGACTGGATTACTGTTTGTCACTTCTCTGGCTCAGAGACGTTGAACTGGACACGAGCTTGAGACAGTGGTGCGTCGCGCGGGGAGGTGGGTCTTTCTGGTCAGCTCCCTCTCAATGTTTGTCAGGAGGTTATGGAGAGAGGCAGGATAGGACATAATTGATGATCTATGGGCCAGAAATGTGCCATTGTACATCCCAGTTTAGCACAATCATGAGGCAGTGACTGGGGGCTGCTCCCTTGCAACCAGTTTTCAATAACATCACCACACAGGCAGACTGTCTCCTTCAGAGGTTTTAGCGTGGTGTCAGGCGTGGAGCTGAGACTGAGAGTTGAAGAGCTGTATAAAAGCACAGTTACTGCCAGAGAAGCAAGGGAATGGTCAGAGCTGTGAAACTGATTTGGAGTTGGGGACTAAGTGTGGTGTGTCAAAATTTGCAGATGACACTAAGGTGAGTGGTAGAGCAAAGTGCGCAGAAGACACTGAAAGTCTGCAGAGGGATATAGATAGTCTAAGTGAGTGGACAAAGGTCTGGCAGATGGAGTACAATGTTGATAAGTGTGAGGTCATCCATTTTGGTAGGAATAACAGCAAAATGGACTATGTTTTAAATGGTAAAAAATTGCAGCATGCTGCTGTGCAGAGGGACTTGGGTGTCCTTGTGCATGAACCGCTAAAAGTAGGATTGCAGGTGCAGCAGGTAATTAAAAAGGCGAATGGAATTTTGTCTGCCATTGCTCGAGGGATGGAGTTTAAAAACAGGGAGGCTATGCTGCAGCTGTATAGGGTCCTGGTGAGGCCACACCTGGAGTACTGTGTGCAGTTTTGGTCTCCTTACTTGAGAAGAGATATACTAGCACTGGAGGAGGTGCAGGGGAGATTCACTCAGTTGATCCCAGAGTTGAGAGGGTTGGATTATGAGGAGAGACTGAGTAGACTGGGATTATACTCATTGGAATTCAGAAGAATGAGGGGAGATCTTATAGGAACATAAAAGATTATGAAGGGAAAAGATAAAGTGGAGGCAGGGAGATTGTTTCTGCTAGCAGGTGAAACTAGGACTAGAGGGCATCGCCTCAAAATAAAGGGAAGCAGATGTAGGACTGAGGTCAGGAGGAACTTCTTCACCCAAAGGGTTGTGAATCTGTGGAATTCCCTGCCCAGTGAAGTGGTTGAAGCTACCTCGCTGAATGTGTTTAAGGCAAGGCTAGATAAATTTTTGAACAGTAAAGGAATTAAGGGTTATGGTGAACGGACGGGTAAGTGGAGCTGAGTCTCAAAAAGATCAGCCGTGATCTTATTAAATAGCGGGGCAGGCTCGAGGGGTCAGATGGCCTACGCCTGCTCCTAGTTCTCATGTTCTTATGTTATATTCTTATGAACTAAGAAATGGGCCAACACTGCACAACACAAATGGGTGCACCTTCCATCTGCTAGCCCCAGTCAGAACGAAAGGTGATGTGGAGCTGAACTGGAGCTGAGCAAGGAAATCTCATCACCAGATACTACAATTCCGATGACCATGAGGTGGACCAGCTGACTTCAACAATTATTTCAGGGATTGGCAATTATCTGACAGCATACTATAGGCATCTAACAATCTCACTGGGAGTCACTGCCATCGGCTGGGTCAGTCTGGGATGTCATCTATCATCAGAAGCTCTCGAACTTGCTTCATTTCTCCTCATTCCAAGCACACCAGCAGCCACTGTAGTCCCACACATACACACAACTGGGGAAGCTGTTCCTCAATCAGCAAGATGTGAACTCACCATCTCCATCTCCACACCAACCATCAGACCAAGAGATCCACAACACCTCAACAGCACAGCAACAACATAATATACAGGAATGACATTCCCCAAGTAAGGACATTGCCCCAAAGCTAGCAATAATATGGACATGTAACAATGACCAACCAGCACCATTTAAACACTGTGTGCACTACAAATGCACAAAGTGAGTGGCTCACTTGGGTAATGCACTGGAAATCAAGTTCCACTATTCCCTGGAGTTTTCACAATGATTAAATATTTCAAAAGGAGGTAGAGTTACCCAATTTCCCTGTCTTTCAGACCCAGATTGATAGGAAGCACATTTCATCCCTCTGTTTAAGGATGGAGAAAACGTGGAACAACAGAGCTCTTAGCCTAGTGTCAGTGGTAGGAAAATGTTAGAATCTATTTTCAGGGATGATCAATAAAAGGGAAATTCTTTGAGAGTAAGCATGTAGGTGCAGCAGGCAGTGAAGAAGGCAAATGGTATGTTGGTCTGCACAGTGAGAGGATTCGAGTCCAGGAACAGGGATATCTTGCTGCAATTATACAGGGCCTTGGTGAGACCGCACCTGGAATATTGTGCGCAGTTTTGGTCTCCTGGGAAAAGATGCTATTGACACAGAGGGAGTGTAGCAGAGGTTCACTAGGCTGGTGCTGGGAATGGTGGGATGGACCTATGAGGAGATATTGAGGTGGTTTGGCATGTATTCTCTCCAGTTTAGGTAATGAACAGGCACTCTCAGATTTAGGAAAGGAACATAGATATAGAGGTGTCTTGAAAACCAGTCTCGGAATAAGAGGTAGGCAATTCAGGACCGAGGTGAAGAGGAATTTCTCACATCAGAAGGTGGTGACTCTTTGGAGCTCTTTAGCCCAGAGGGGTGTGGAAACTCAATCACTGAGCATATTCAAGACTGAGCTTGATAGATTTCTACATAACAAAGACATGAAGGGAGACGGAGACATTGCAGGAAACTGGTGTTAAGGTAGATGATCTAATTAGGTAGTGGAGCAGGCATATGAGGCTGAATGGTCTCCTTCTCTTGGTGTGTGTCCATGCCTAAAGCAAAGTTTCAAGTCTTACTTGTTACTTTGGTTAGACCCTTGGCATGCGACTCTTATAGCTAGCATGTTATTCCAGTCATTTGGTTTGTCTGCAGCACCACCCTAGTTTTAATTTTTTGTAATTATCTCTCCGCCTCAATTAATTGGATCATAGGTCATTGCTTTGATTGTTACTCAACTGCTGACACTTTACTCGCATCATCTGACACTTTTGATCACTTGCAGAGACTTATTATTCAATCGACACTCCACTCATAGAACACAGGACACAGAACATTACAGCGCAGTACAGGCCCTTCGGCCCTCGATGTTGCGCC
>NW_025973081.1:0-373 GCF_021869965.1 Rhincodon typus
TGGGGAGTTAGGGAGGGGATAGGTCAGTCCAGGGAGGACGGACAGGTCAAGGGGGCGGGATGAGGTTAGTCGGTAGGAGATGGAGGTGCGGCTTGAGGTGGGATGAGGGGATAGGTGGGAGGAAGAACAGGTTAGGGAGGCAGGGACGAGCTGGACTGGTTTTGGGATGTGGTAGGGGGAGGAGAGATTTTGAAGCTTGTGAAATCCACATTGATACCATTGGGCTGCAGGGTTCCCAAGCGGAATATGAGTTGCTGTTCCTGCAACCTTCGGGTGGCATCGTTGTGGCACTGAAGGAGGCCCAGGATGGACATGTCGTCTGAGGAATGGGAGGGGGAGTTGAAATGGTTCGCGACTGGGAGGTGCAGTTGCT
>NW_025973081.1:473-9294 GCF_021869965.1 Rhincodon typus
TGCAAAGCGGTCCCCAAGCCTCCGCTTGGTTTCCCCGATGTAGAGGAAGCCACACCGGGTACAGCGGATGCAGTATACCACATTGGCAGATGTGCAGGTGAACATTTGCTTGATGTGGAAAGTCTTCTTGGGGCCTGGGATGGGGGTGAGGGAGGAGGTATGGGGGCAGGTGTAGCACTTCCTGCGGCTGTGGTGGGGCAGGAGGGGAGTGTGGAGCGGACAAGGGAGTCACGGAGAGAGTGGTCCCTCCGGAAAGCAGATAAGGGTGGGGAGGGAAAGATGTCTTTGGTGGTGGGGTCGGATTGCAGATGGCGGAAGTGTCGGAGGATGATGCGTTGGATCCGGAGGTTGGTGGGGTGGTACGTGAGGACGAGGGGGATTCTTTTTTGGTTCTTATTGCGTGGACGGGGTGTGAGGGATGAGTTGCGGGAGATGTGGGAGACACGGTTGAGGGTGTTCTCGACCACTGGGGGGGAGACGTTACGGTCCTTGAAAAACGAGGACAACTGAGATGTACGGGAGTGGAATGCCTCATCCTGGGAGCAGATGCGGCGGAGGCGAAGGAATTGGGAATAGGGGATAGCATTTTTGCAGGAAGGTGGGTGGGAGGAGGAGTATTCTAGGTAGCTGTGGGAGTCGGTGGGCTTGAAATGAATATCGGTTTCTAGGTGGTTGCCCGATATGGAGACAGAGAGGTCCAGGAAGGGGAGAGAGGTGTTAGAGATGGTCCAGGTAAACTTAAGGTTGGGGTGGAAGGTGTTAGTGAAGTGTATGAACTGTTCGAGCTCCTCGTGGGAGCACGAGGCAGCGCCGATACAGTCATCAATGTAACGGAGGAAGAGGTGGGGTTTAGGGCCGGTGTAGGTACGGAAGAGGGATTGTTCCACGTAACCTACAAAGAGGCAGGCGTAGCTTGGGCCCATGCGGGTACCCATGGCTACCCCCTTTGTCTGTAGGAAGTGGGAGGAATTGAAAGAGAAGTTGTTGAGTGTGAGGACGAGTTCGGCTAAGCGGATGAGGGTATCAGTGGAGGGGGACTGGTCGGGCCTGCGGGACAGGAAGGAGCGGAGGGCCTTAAGGCCATCTGCATGGGGAATGCAGGTGTAGAGGGACTGGACATCCATGGTAAAGATGAGGTGTTGGGGACCGGGGAATTGGAAGTTCTGGAGGAGGTGGAGGGCGTGGGTGGTGTCACGGACGTGGGACACCAAGATGACGGTGCAGGAGCAGGTGGAAAAATGATGATTCTCTGGCTACAATTGGATAGATCAGAACAGAACCAGGTGAGAATAGTCCCACCCAGTTGGGCAACAGTGGAGAGGCACTGGAAGAAGATGGTGTGTATAAGAGCAGACACACTGACAGGGATGAGGAGTAGTTTACCTTTGTCATGGTCACATAGATGTTTTTTGTAACTTTGACTTCAGCCATTTCAATACTGTATGATGGGCAGAAACCTGGTGGAAGTGTTCAAACATGGAATTCCAGAAAATGCACAGCAACGTAGCCTTGACTGGACTATTTTAATGTAGAGAAATGTTGAGGGCACTTGCACAAGGAGGTTATTGGTACCTTGATGAAGAGACCATTGAAACAATTATTCATAATGACTTAGTACATTGAAGTTCGGACATGATAATCCAATATTCCATTTCTGGCTTCCAATAGTCCAATCACACTTGGGAGGTGGGTACTAACCTTGCATTTACAACAATGAATGTCAGGAATGAATCTAAAGGCAAGTCCTTTTAACCTGTGAACTGGGACAGGAATGGGTTCGATGATTGTTCTCTCAGTTACAGAGGGTACTAAGGTTAACTCAAAATTTGCTGTCGCTTTTATTGAGTTCTTCAATTTCATGAATATAAAAAAAATGCAGCTGAACAATTCACATTTGGTCCCAGCCTACTGAAGTGCCTATCAGTCTGCCTCATGGGTGATTAGTGATGTTCATGAAGATGCATGCACAGACATATTATTTCATATAAACAATTTTTTATTAAGAGTAGATATTACACACCCTCCCCCAGACACCATCTGTCAAAACTTTCAACTGTTTGCTTGGGAGTGCCTACATACATTTACAGGGTAAAAGAAATCAAACCAGTCGGCATAAATTAAACAGTTCAAAATTGGTGAGGCTGCACTAAACTGCCTGGGGAGTTCATGGATATAATATGCAAATCAGAGACTGATACTATGATCAAAGAATCATACAATGTTGGTTGTATTTTTCCACTCACCATACCCCGTGCTTGTTCTTTGGAAGAACTTTCAATTAATTCATTCCTCTGCCCTTTCTCCACAGCCCTGCAAATATTTCATTTTCAAATGCATAGAAATAAAGCAGGGTAGTATTAAATTGGAGAGGGTTCAGAAAAGATCTACCAGGGTGTTGCCTGGCATGGAAGGTTTGAGTATAAAGAGAGGCTGGATAGGCTGGGACCTTTTTCACAGGAGCATAGGAGGTTGAGGGGTGATTTTATAGAGATTTATAAAATCATGAAGGTCATAGGTAAGGTGAATAGCAAAGGCCTTTTCCCTAGGGTGGGAGATTTCAAGACTAGGAGGCATATTTTTAAGGTGAGAGGAGAAAGATTTAAAAAAGACATAAGGGGCAACTTTTTTATGCAGAGTGTAGTTCGGAAGTGAAACAAAGTGCCAGAGGAAGTTGTTGATGCAGGTACAGTTACACCATTTAAAGTACATTTGGATAAGTACATGAATAGGAAAGGTTTGGAGGGATATGGGCAAAACACAGGCAAATATTTGAATTTATGATCGGCATGGACTAGTTGGACCGAAGGGTCTGTCTTGATGCTATATGACTTCATGCATCTATAGGAAAGGATCTCAATCATGGCTTACACAATAAACTGGGGATAGAGCAGACATAAGTAATTGCTAGAAAAGCAACAAGCAAAATTGACAAGAATTCAGCAAAAGGCGACCAAAAGTTTGATTGGGAGAGGGAAAATAGAGTTTGAGAGAGTGAGGTTGTAGGGAACATAGAAACTGACCACAAAGATTCTATAAATACATGAAGAGAAAAAGATTAGTCAAGACGAATGTTGATCTCTTACAGCTAGAAACTGGGGAAATTATAATGGGAAACAAAGAAATAGCAGATGATTGGAACATATCCTTTGGTTTTGCCATCACAAAAGATGACACAAATGGTAGGGAACCAAAGTTCGAGTGAGAGGGCAGAATTTAAGTCAATAAGTATTAGTAAGAAAATGGTGCTGAGGAAAGTAATAGGACACCATCCCCTGATGATCCGTCTCCCAGGGAACTAAAGAAAATGGCCCTGGGAATATTGGATGCATTGGTGATCATCTTACAAAATTCTAGAGACTCTGAAACAGTTCCTACAGATTGGAGGGTGGAAAATGTAACACCAATACTTAAAAAGGAAGAGAAAAAAAAACAGATACAATTACAAATTAAAGTCTATAGGTGTGAGGCTGGAAAAGCACAGCAGGTCAGACAGCATCCGAGGTGCAGGTAAGTCAACATTTCAGGCTGAAATCCTTTGTCGGGACTGTCAAAGTCTTGACGAACGGTTTTGGCCCAAAACATTGACTTACCTGCTCCTCAGATGCTGTCTGACCGGCTATGCTTTTCCAGCCTCACGCTTATAGACTCTGTATTCCAGCATCTGCAGTCCTTATTGTCTCCAATATTACAAACTAGTTCACTCAACATTAGCTATTTGCTAGAGTCTATTATAAAAATGTGATAAGAGAAAATTTAGAAAGCATGAACAGGATTAGACAAAACCAACATAGACATTCAGTGAAAGACAAAGCATGCTTAACAAATCTACTGGAGTTTTTTGAAGATGTGACTTATAGAATAGATAAGGGAGAACCAGTGGATATAATATATTTGGATTTTTTTGAAGGCTTTGATTAGGTCCCTCATATGAAGTTTTAGACAAAGTTAAAGCATATGGGATAAGGGTAATATATTAGCACAGATCAAGAATTGGTTGTCAGACAGGAAACAGACAGTGGGAATAGATGAGTCTTTTTCTGAGCAGCCAGTAGTGACTAGCAGGATAATGCTTGGGCCCCAGCCATTCAGTCTATATAAATGACCTGGATGAGGGAACATATTGCAGTATTTCCAAATTTGCTGATGGCACAGGGTTGTGAGTTGTGAGCAGGAGGCAAGGAAGTTTCAAGGTGATTTAGAGAACTTGAGTGAGTGGGCAAACATAGGGCAGATACAGTACAATGCGGTTAAATGGAAAGTTAAACAATTTGGTGTGAAAAACAGAAAACCACAGCATTATTTAAATGATGATATTTTGGGAAGTGTGTATACACAAATGGATCTGGATGTCCTTCAGGACCAGTGAGTGAAAGTAGACAAGCAAGGGCTGCAAGGAATTCAGAAAGTAAATTGCATATTGACCTTCTTTGATTTCAGAAGCAGGGATAACTTATTACAATTTACAAGGCACTGGTGAGACCATGCCAGGAGTATTGCGTGCAGTTTTGGTCTCCCTAACATAGGGGGAGTGCACCAGAAGGCTCACTAGGCTGATACTGGGTATGCAGTTCAAGAAGGCAGTTCACCACCAGCTTCTCAACGGCAACTAGGGACAGGCAATAAATGCTGACCCAGCCAGCAATGCCCACGTCCCACAAATGAATTTAAAAAAGCCAGGACTATCCTATGAGGAGAGATTGGTTCAACTGGGCCTGTATTCACTGGAGATTAGGAAGATGAGTGGAGACCTGATTGAAACATTTGAAATTCCAACTAAGCTAGACAGCCTAGAAGCAGAGAGGATATTTTCCCTGGTTGAGGAGTCTAGTACCAGGGGTCACAGTCTCAGGATACAGGGTAGGCTAATCCAGACTAGGATGAGAAAATATTTCTTCACTCAGCAGGTGGCCAACCTGTGGAATTTGCTACCACAGAACACTGTGAAGGCTAGGTCACTGAAACAGATTGATAATTTTAGATATTAAAGCAATCACGGTATATGGAGAGAAAACAGGAATCTGGTGTTTGAGATAGAGGATCAGCCACGATCATATTGAATGGTGGGCAGGTTCAAAGGGCTGAATGGCCTACACCTGCTCCTGTTTTCTATGTTTCTTTTCTGTTAGGACATGCCAAGGGACTTTACTCTCTGGCAGTGATGGCATAGAAAAGTCAATTTTTGGCTATCTGCTGTGAAATTATTAACACCATGTCTTGGCTAGTCCTGAACATGTAAAGGTGTGTTGCTTTGACTGCTGAAGACTCTCTTTCATAATTTTGGATGCTGGTGAAATGAATTCTTGGTCTCGGCTCAAAGACGTCAATCTCCAGGATTGTTTTCTCTGCTTCCCTCTCTGATTGTGCAATTCTCTGGCAATGGCTGAGACGTTGCATGTCAAACACTGCGAATTAGATCACAGCTTTAGCAATGATATGCAACCTGAGATAGTGGGATCAGGTCTGAGAATCAGGTTGGGGAGCTTGAGCCACACTCCTTTGAAAAATCAAACAAGTTGTGCACATACAAAAGTTAAAGGCCTCATTTTTTTTGTCCATGTATTTTCTCAATGGCAGCTCACTGAGGCTGCAGGTTGTCCTGTATAAGCTGAGGAGAAGCAAGGAACGTCAACAAGAAATAGACTTTAGAAGGGAATTTCTTCCACATATTGAAGCAGAGTCAGCAACCTCTCCCCAGGTACTGGATCTGTTTTATCAAGCTGCTGATAAAGAATTTGACCGGTGTGAGGAATTAATAAGACAACAAAAGATTGTGCCAGGCTGTGTCTAACCACCTAACATTGTGACATGCAAACACATGTTGGAGTTGTTCACTGTTATTGGCTAACAAAAGAAGTCAGGAAGACAAAATAGGCTTGGCTGGGGTATTACTCGACTGGGTAGGCCAAATAGCCTGTTTTTGTGCTGTACGTTCTAAAGAATTCTATGTAGTGAAAACCGGAAAATTGCACCAAAAGCAGTACAATGAAAAAAGCCTGGTAGTCGGCAGATGTACCTAGTCAGGTTACTGACTGCTACCTCCTTAAAATTTGCAGAATGGATATTTCAAAAGTCTAGCTACAACAGTGCTGGTTGGGTTTCGCTAAGCTGCAAACATGTATAATCAGTGACTGCACAGCTCACAGCCAGCACCCCACCCTGCCTCTTCAACCTTTATTATTGACAGAGGTTCGGCAATTTGATCCTACTGCTTTTGTTTCACTGATGCATTTCACTGTGGAATCATGCATTGTACCATATTGAATTCTAAGGTGTTTTTGTTTTCCCTTCCTTGTGAATTCATAGGCCTGTGAGCCCCCTCTGATTTTTCAGTTCTTTAATTATCTCTCCAAGAGTGGTTCCATATTATAGCACCATCATAGTCTCCAACCTGCCTCAGAAGCCCTTACCTCTCCTGGTGACTGCTGTAGCTCAATGAGCTGGTAGTCCTCTGATTAAACCAACATCATCTGCAGTCTGTTCCAAGGCTAGAGGCTTCAGGGATTGTGAGTGATAGATGATTGACAGATGTCACTCCTGACAAGCACGGAATTGGAGCACCCATCTGGTCTCCACATCAGGTTCTGAAGCCAAACAGAATTCTAGCCCCCTGTAAAGTGAAGACATGATCTACAAGAATTATTCTTCGCAATTTTGTAAAATAAGGGGTTGGAGCTACAAAGGGATGCGTTTGCAAAGAATGTCTGTAACTCTGAGAGTGTGACAATCAATGGGGGAGTAACAGGAACTCAGGAGTAAGCTGGAATTGGAAAACTAGAGAGTGCAACAGCCAAAAATAGGATAAAACTGAGACATTTTGGATTAAAGATTAAGGATGAAGGGGGTTTTAAGGGCAAAAATCTTGAAATTGACTTGCTGAAGTTAAAGTAACCAGAATGATTTGGTAAGGACTTGTGAATCTGGGAAGGATATATTTTGGATAAAGATAAATTACTGACTCTAAACCCTGTGTTACCTAGATTGTGATTTGTCAACAACATGAAAAAATGCTGCCAATTAGTTGTGCAGAATTGGTGAAATAACTATGCATCAGTTTAAATAATAAAACAAACAGGTGCTTGCAACATATGATTCGCTGGATATGAATCTAGTGCAAGTTGCCAAGTGTCTGGAGTTCAGACAAATGAGGGGGGATCTCATAGAGACTTATAAAATTCTAACCGGACTGGACAGGGTAGATGCAGGGAGGATGATCCCGATGGTGGGCATGTCCAGAGCCAGGGGTCACAGCATGAGGATTCGGGGTAGACCATTTAGGATGGAGATGAGGAGACATTTCTTCAACCAAAGAGCGGTGAGCCTGTGGAATTCATTACCACAGGAAATAGTTGATGCCAAAACATTGAATGTATTCAAGAGGCAACTAGATATAGCACTTGGGGCGAATGGGATCAAAGATTATGGGAAGAAAGCAGGATTAGGCTATTGAGTTGGACAATCAGCCATGATCATGAAGAATGGCGGAGTAGGCTTGGTGGGCCGAATGGCCTCCTCCTGCTCCTATCTTCTATGTTTCTATGTTTCTATCTGAACACCACATACAAAACACTCTTAACATAGCAAAATGTACTTGATAGATACCTACTTTGACAGCAAGCCTTATAATTAGTTTTTGGATTAGATAGCCAAAAGCTAGGCCAAAGTATGAGTTTTAAAGAGGAGTGTGAAATTGATAAAAGCAGAGAGATTTAGGGTGGGATTTCCAGAGTTTAGGACTGGCACAGCTGAAGGCCCAGCTGTTAATGTTATAGTGATTCAAATCAGGGATTTTCAAGAGGCCACACAGAGGAAAGCAGATATCTTAGTGTTTCACAGCTGGAGGACATTACAGAGACAAGGAGGGTAAGGCAAAGGGGGATTTGAAAACAAGCTTGGGTTGATGGAAAAATGGGACTTAATGTGACTTAATGTATAGGCAGCATAGATTTTAATGAATTTAAGTTAATACGTGGTGAAGTTGGAGGTAGGTTGGAATTGTCCAGTTTGAAGGTTACACAGGCAAGAGTAAGGGTTTCAACAACAAATAAACTGAGACAACAAGGTGCAGGGCTGAATGAACACAGGACGCCAAACAGCATCATAGGAGCAGAAAAGCTGACGTTTCGGGCCTAGACCCTTCATCAGAAAAGGGGGAGGGGAAGGGGGTTCTGAAATAAATAGGGAGAGAGTGGGAGGCGGATAGAAGATGGATAGAGGAGAGGATAGGAGGAGAGGAAACAAACAGGTCGAAGAGGCAGGGATGGAGCCAGTAAAGATATGTGTAGGTGGGGAGTTAGGGAGGGGATAGGTCAGTCCAGGGAGGACGGACAGGTCAAGGGGGCGGGATGAGGTTAGTCGGTAGGAGATGGAGGTGCGGCTTGAGGTGGGATGAGGGGATAGGTGGGAGGAAGAACAGGTTAGGGAGGCAGGGACGAGCTGGACTGGTTTTGGGATGTGGTAGGGGGAGGAGAGATTTTGAAGCTTGTGAAATCCACATTGATACCATTGGGCTGCAGGGTTCCCAAGCGGAATATGAGTTGCTGTTCCTGCAACCTTCGGGTGGCATCGTTGTGGCACTGAAGGAGGCCCAGGATGGACATGTCGTCTGAGGAATGGGAGGGGGAGTTGAAATGGTTCGCGACTGGGAGGTGCAGTTGTTTATTGCGAACCGAGCGTAGGTGTTCTGCAAAGCGGTCCCCAAGCCTCCGCTTGGTTTCCCCGATGTAGAGGAAGCCACACCGGGTACAGCGGATGCAGTATACCACATTGGCAGATGTGCAGGTGAACATTTGCTTGATGTGGAAAGTCTTCTTGGGGCCTGGGA
>NW_025973082.1:0-9294 GCF_021869965.1 Rhincodon typus
TTACTACTTCAAGTAAACCTGCTGGCCTATAACCTGGTGTCGTGTAACTTGTCCAATCCTGTCTATCATCGGCGCCTCCATATCATTACATTATTTGAGAGTCCATCCATCAGTGTTGGTGGGTGCTGGGCTGGGGAAGGTGATGCAACGACCTGGGGAGCAATTGATACAAAATTAGTGGAGATTCAGAGGAAAGGCAGCCGCACTCGGTTAACTTTGGAGTTTGTGGAGAAACCCATGGATATTCCTGCAGTATCCCCAGTGCTCCGTCTCCCTCCACCTCAGGTCTCGATATACAGGTCCATCTTCAGTCAATCAAAGCACTGTGTTTCTGGTTCTGTATGACTCTAACGGCACCTTTGCTGATACAACAGGCTCCCACACTACAATCGGGGGTTGGAGTTAAATTTAACAGCTGTGGGCCACTTTCTTGCGAAACTTGAAGACAAGACAATACCGCTCCTGCGACAGATCAATGTTTGACTTCAGACTCCCAGGTAATCTTCAACCATGAGTCGTTAATCTGCACTAAAGCTGCAGACTGGGCTTGGTAGACCACACTCCTGATTGTTTTTCCTCGGTCATCTTTCCCAGATGCCTGGGACCAAGACCGATGCTTCCCTGATGTGGCGTCCAACTGTGCCAGCAACTCCCCTCCTCTCCCCCGACCCCTGCTTACCCCACAGGGCCCACTGATGTTAACAGTGAATCAACCGTGTTGACAATAAACCTCTGTAGCAATAGAACAGTGACAATGTTTCAAAGGTAACGCCCTGGCTTCAAAACACTTTGGGTGTCCTGAGGTTATGAAAGGCACTGTGCAAATGCAAGTCTTTCCTCACTCTCATTTTCCTACAGAGATACTGCCGGTGCGTTTCACTGATATGTTTTCGAAGGGGGTGGGGGAGGGTGTGCTGGGTGGCTGGAGGAGGTTTCATGTTGCTGCTGGGTGTAACAAAGGGCAGTTTTGAAGAATGTAATTTTTTTTCTTCAATTTTTAAAAATAAAGAAATTCTGGCAGCACCCACAGCCACCAAATTAGACCAGGACTGAATGGGGTCTGTGTGAAACCTCCCACAACACATCCCTCGTGGTACCTTCAAATTTCCAACTGTTTTTAATAAAAACAGCACACTGTGCCTCAATCTTCCCTTCCCGACACTCTGACCGTGAAGGTCTACTTGATAACAATCTGGGCTGTGGTCACCGGGAAATGGGTTAAGAATGCAAAGGACCTTTAAAGCTGCATGGCCCTAACCTTTCCAGCCATCAATCTGCGCTGGAATTGAATGGAGGGCTCCGAGAACTGCTTACAAGCTGACCCAGTGCCCAAAGAACCTATTCACTTCAATAAAAGGCGTTGTTAACATTAGTGCTGTATTTGCACATATCGCAGAACTACCCCCCTCTAGTATTACAAGTTGCCTGTGAACTTCTGGAATATCCCCCTCCACCCACACCCCTGCGGATTGAAACTCTGTACTTAAGAGTTCCCAACCCTGTGGAAAGAGACCGAAGGCCTCAGGAATTCAAGAGTCATCACCGGGACACCCCTGGGAGTAATCCTGGCGGGGGTAGGGGGGAAACAGGGTCATTAAAATTAAAAATAACTGTGGTTTTACTCAGAGACAACAAGGTGCAGGGCTGGATGGACACAGCAGGCCAAGCAGCATCACTTCCTTTCAACATTTGTATTCTTTTTTAAATAACAAAGCAACAAAAGAAATGGGGGAAACGAAAGGGTTGTTCCGTTGGAGGAAAGCAGGGAAGACTGGATGGAGGTGAGGGTAATTGAATATTGCCAACCCAAATGGGCATCCTTATCAATGGTCAACTGCATAGCGTCACCAATAAATAGTCACATCCACCTAGTTACAGATCGCTTTACCCACAACCCTGGGCATTCTCCGCCAACTGGACAAGTTCATCTACATAAATATTGATTGTCCAACTGTGCTTCGTTTTGGCAGCACTGTGCTGGTGCCAACCTCCTTAACTATCATGTTGGCTCTCACCAAGCGGCATTCCACAAAACTAATACATTACAGTCCTGCCCCAATTTCACTTCCACACCCAGCCTTCCACCACCACCACACCCCCCTCCGCCCACCCATCTTGCAAAACAAAATTCCACTGGTTTTAGTTGGGTAGAACTCAAGAGATCTTCAAGCAACAAAAACTGCTATTTTAACTGAGTAGAAATAAAGGAAGCTCCACATTTCGAAAAAGCCTATAATGGATTGCTTACCCAGACAGCTTCAAACTATGCAGTGACCACAAAAACACCATAGAGGTATGTTCAGTAAGCATGGCTAATTCAAATCACCAGCAAAACAAAAAAAAAAACGATTTATCTGCGGAAAAGAAACCTTCTCTTTTTCCATGTTCAGCTCGGACAAAGTTTCCAAACAGTAATTCATCCACATCATAACAGAGGCAAAGAGGCAGCCAAATGGAAACTCAAATTTCATTAGTTTTCAATCTGCTTCCTGTGAGGATTCAATCTACAATCCCAGAAAAGAAAGACAGGAGTCTATGCCTGCCAATCCATATTAGGAATGTATGCAAACCCCCTTTGGGTTTTCCATGGACTGTCTGAGAATCGAGTTAGCTGTCCAAACCAACAAAGATATAAACATCTTAAACATTGGTTGTAATCAAGTAAACATCCTGTGGTTTTGCACAGTTTATTTCAAGGTTTGTTATACAGAAAATACAAACTCACACACAGGCACACACACACACAAGAAACCAGAAGACATTTTGGCAGTTGTGTGAAATTTGAAAGCTGTTACACAATTCAGTGCGCAAAGAAACAGGAGGTAATTCTGTATTCTACATAAGTGCCATGAAGAAACTCAGGCTGAGTTCAAATTTAAGTTGTTCAACATTTCTCTTCAGTTATATCTGTCTTTGCTGCTACTCAGCCTAAACCCAATCTGTCACTGAATTAGACCGAAGAAGCCTCAAACTAGTGGCAAAACAAATCCCAAGCCTCATCTGCTGCTTTTGACTTAATGCCTGAGGAATCAAACATGATGATTTTGAAGGCTTTGCTTATGAAACAATTTTCAGTCTGCACCAGGGCACACTTCTAACAACCCTCCTTAAAACAGAGCCTGGTGCGATGAACATTTGTCATATGTTATTTTTATCTGGAAACTTGGTTTTGAAAGTAGAGATAAGCAAGTTTTTGGTTTTCAGTTCTGTGAACTTGATTTGCTATTTTCCCCCTCAAAACAAAAAGTGGTCAAAAATGCGATAACAAAGTGTGGAGCCGGAGGAACACAGCAGGCGAGGCAGCATCAGAGGAACAGGAAAGCTGACGTTTTGGGTCGGGACCCTTCTTTAGAAAATGATTTTTCAAAAAGGTCGTCAAAAATGCATTTTTTTCAGTAGTTCTCAAAGCAACATTTCCAACAAATTATGTGACCTACATTCAATCACTATAGAAGCTACACTGTTTGCTATCAGAGTGGACCTATTTTCTGCTATTAACACCTATTTTTCATCTCCATCACTCCTCTGCAACCATCAGCACCATCTTTGCCTTTTGCTCTTTGCACCCTCACCACCTGTTCCACTTTGTTCTCTCCACCCACCCTCCCACTACTTCGTCAATAGCCTAACACCCACATTTTCCACCTCCTTCGGTTCCAAGGAAGGATGATATTAGACTCGGAACATTAACCCTGCTTCTCTCTCCATGGATGCCGTCAGACCTGTTGCATTTCTTCTGCACTTTCTGGTTTTATTTCAAATCTCCATTACCTGCAGTACTTGGGTTTTCATTTGAAGTGAATTTTAATATCACAAAGTTGAGATTTTAGAACAATAAACGGAGGACAGACATCAGAAGGAGTTTCAGTTCAGAAGGTCCAGATCACCAGACATTATGTTTAGCCATCCAGAAACAGTCAAAATTGCTGGAAAATGCCTTGATTTATTTCCCCACACAGTTTAATAAGAGTCAGCAAGGTAACCTCAGTTCACGAGTCTTAGGGAGAGACCATACAGAGAGAAACACACCCAGTGAATAAGAAGAAATTCATGTGACTTCATCAGCCGAGTAAGAAATTTTAAAGTGAAAATAGAAGCGATACTTCACTGGGATTGAGAATCTGTAAAGGATATTGCTGGGAAGACAGCTAAATGTTTCTTTATGCATTTGCTCATTATGTAATTTCTAATTAAATTATAGCACTTCATTCTTCTTCAACACAATAAACTTTGATGCTCTTTTTAAAAAGGTACATTGCCAATGTCTCGAGAATATATTCAGCAGCTGACCACCATGATAGCCAAAGAGCAAAATTTAAAACTTCGAACCACAGAATTCCTACTGTGCGATAAGAGGCCACTCAGCTCATCAATCCATACCAGCCCTCCAAACAGCATACCTCCCAGACCCAGATTCCTATTCCTATAACCCTGCAATTCCCATGGCTAATCCACTTAGCCTGCACATCCCTGGACACCACGGATAACCCATCTAACCTGCGCATCTTTGGACTGTGGGAGGAAAGTGGAGCACCAGGAGGAAACTGATGCAGACACGGGGAGAATCTGCAAACTCTACACAGACAGACAGTTGCCAGAGTGGAAAGGAACCTAGATACCTGGCACCATGAGGCAGCAGCACTAACCACTGAGCCATCGTGCCACCCCAACTTACAGTCCAGCAAATCAGGTTTCACCCCAGAATTGGATTTGTGCAGCATTACCATTGACTGGGATCATAAGTGCTAGTCTCCCTTCACTGTGGTGGCATGAGCTTCAGCAACTTTGGGAGACAGGCATTTAGTAGAAGGCTGCCTTGTAGAATGAGGAGAAAAAAAAAGCCACAATCTTTTCACACCAATGTAAATGGTTGGACTGCAGTACAGGAAGCTTTACTTGGCATCCAACTGTTCTATTTCTGAATTGGGAACGCTTCATTCTGGGTGTCCAACATAAAAACTGCTCCATTTTCCCAGAACTAACATTCTTCACATTAATACAGACAAAATTTGTCCAACTGAAGAAAAACATTACTGACATTAACACGAGACAAAACGGAGTTCAGTCTCCCTGTGGTGCATTAAACTACAGGCTTGCTGCCTCAATTCAATGTGTTACCGAACTGGGGCAGGGAAGCTGCTGTGTAAAACGCAACCCGAGTCAAATGACTTACTGATTTCCAGAACATTCAGAGCATAAATTATTCGAATGAGGTCCCTCAATTGCTTGGCGAGTTTGACAAGTGGCAGATAGGCTATGATTGCTTAGGGTAATGTCCCTGGCTGACCTCATTCAGTCAGGCCTCCCCAGTTGTCCTCCGTACTCCTGTGTTCAGGAAGGGAAAAGAAGTCGGAATAACTCTGCTGGAAATGGGAGGGACGTGGAGAAAGGACAAGATCAGGCCTGGCTTTACACTTCTTAAGATCAAACAGCATGCAATATTCAGACATAAAAAGACTGCTTGGTTGTACTATACCTCAATCCAATAAGAAATAAACACTTGCAGAGGTGGGAAGAAGTATAACCGACGTAGGCAGTCAGGAGCTTTTCAATTTACTCATGCAGAGTGGCTATTGAATACTGTTTTACAGAGGGATATAACTGCCCTCATACATGAATCAGTTAGAATGCAAGTGCAGACCTTTATTGCGAAGGCAATAGAGTATAAAGGTAGAGATGACCCGCTGCAGCTGTAAAGCCATTGTTGAGAACAGATCTAGAGTACTGTGCATGGTTACAGTCACCTTACCTGAGGAGGGATATACTCACATTGGAAGCAGTTCAAAAGAAGGCTCACCAGGGTTGTTTCCGAGGTGAAAGGGGTCATCTTATGGGGAAAAGGTGGAGTAGGCTGGGCTTATACTCATGGAAGTTTAGAAGAATGACTTTATTAAGTGAAACAACGAGTCTAAGGGAGCTTCAGAGGGATTTCACATTTAATGCAGAATTGAGGAGGAATTTTAATTTCTCAAAGTTGTTGGGCATTTGGAATTTCCACAGTGAGGAGTAGAAGGTCATTGAATATGTTCAAGACTGAGTTAGACAGGATTTTCATTGGGAAGGAAGTCAAGGGTTATATTTTTTGGGGGGAGGGGGTAGGGGGCGGAGGGCATTCACTAGGCAGGAAAGTGGAGTTAAGGGCACATCAGATCAGCCATGTTCTTACCAACAAATGAAATAGGCCCGAGGGGCTAAATGACATACTCTGGTTTCTCATGTTCTGATATGCTGGGCAGACAAACACAATAGCAGACAGGTTGCACCCAATTTGTCATTAAGAGAAATGCCAAGCCAGAATGTTTCTGATCACATTATAAACCCGCCCATGTTTTCAAGGACCACAGGTCAACTTTGTCACATTGTCTGTTAGCTCATTATCCGCTAAATCATTCTTTGGGTTGAAATGTTGCCACGATCTTAATAAATAATATAAACAATTGCATTAATAAAGAGCAAAATGGCACCAGCATCACAAAATGGCTCAGCTACGTCGCAATTGGTAGTGCTCTCGCCCGAGAGCCAGAAGGTTGTGGGTCAAAGTTCCAAGGCTTGAGCACAAAATCCATTCCAGGCTCTTCACTGCAATACTGAGGTAGTGCTGCACCGTCACAGATCCCATCTTATGTATGAGCTGTTAAACCTCGGCCCCTAGATTTAAAAGATCCCCCAGCACTTTCAGAAGAGCAAGGTACCCTTGGCTAACAACTCTCTCTCGACCAACAATAGTGAAACAGAATATTTGGTCATTATCGCATTGTTGTTTGAGGGACCTTGCTGTGCATCAATTGGACATCATACAGTGACCACACTTCAAAAGCACTTCTTTGACTGTGGAGTTCAGGAATGTCTTCAAGTCAAAAATCTACTACATGTTGCAAGTTCTTTCCTTTCTTTAGCAAATAAAAAAGTCATGCGAATTACATAAGTGAACACAAATGGTCAAGATGATAAATTGCCGAGGAGGAAGGAAGCGCACACGAGAGAGAGAGCAGGCACACATAAAAGTGAAAACAACAGAGGGCAGAACAGGCTTAAGGCCAGGGAACCAAGTGGAGGTGGTGCTTAGAAAGTGGTCAAGGTGGTGTGTTTTAAAGCACAGTAGACAAGCTGCAGGTATCAAAACCCAACAGTGCCACAGGTCAAGTAATTGGGTTGCCTGCTGCGATGCAGTAGCTGTGGTGAAGCTGGGACCCCAGTTTGACAGTAGGTATAAAAAAAAAAAAAATCGATTTATTTCAGTCACCCATTTCAGTGACATTGTTACACTGGAGCAGGCAGGAATTAAGCTTGGTCCTCCCGGCCTAGAGTTAGGGATGCTACTGCTGTGCCACAAGCTCTGCCATCAGTTATTTCTTATACACAATCAATTAACATCCATCCAATCTCTGGCTTAACAGAGACCTACCCTTTATTACATTCCCTACCTCCACTCCACCAGGCTACTGTTTCAACTCTCATAAAATCTATTCCATCTGTAACTTTCCTCAGTTCTAATGAAAGGTCACAGTTCTGAAATGTTAACACTTTTTCTCCATCCTCAGATACTTTCTGACTTGCTGAGTACTTCTTGCATTTCTCAAAAGTTATATATATATAATATACATGTCGTGAATAACTCCACTAGATTGCTTTTCCTTCCATGGGAATGGAGCTGTCATCTTCAGTCTCATTAACTAAACAAACAGTCACCAAAAGAGGGAAAATCACAAGCATTTATTCCAAAGAGAAAATAATTTTCCTTTAGTTTATTAAACATGATGTAACCTTTATTCGACCCAGACATTCTGAAGTTAAATCCGATTATTTATGAGCTTAATGCAGACAAAAAGCGCATTAAATTACATAAGGGTTACAGAGGTCCACAAACAAGATGGCAACATTACACAAGGATCCATAATACAACTACCCAGTCTACATTTAGCATGACACTGAAGCAGCATCAATATTTGGATTGCCGATATGTGGTTTACCTCAAGTGAGGCACCAAAAGAATTCAGCTAAAAGCGAGATGCACAGATGTTACTCATTGCTCTTCAAAATTTGTTTTTTTTTTCCCCCTGTAAAGATGTGGTCTGCTTTCCATTGAACTAATGCTATCATATGACCTGAAAACCCACATTCCTTCTGAACCAGGAGTGAAACAATGTCTACAGCATCCAAAAGGATTTGTGTATGAATTAAACATCCACATACCCTAGAGGTACAGTAACTGGATGCACCACAAAACTCAAAGATGGCTCTCAACATTTGAAAGATTTCTTCTACCCTTGAAGTTTACATTTTAAAAAATCATTTCACATTTGGATAAACTGCACATGAAGAAAAGTCACAAAAGTAATACTCTGAAGTACCAAGAGTATATGGACAGAATTTCTTTCATAGCTCATATCTTCATAAAAGCATGGTTTTGTTCTGGTCTCCCAAAGCCCAAAAGAAGTTTACAGCAAGTGCTGCAAATGATTTGACTGCTGTTTCTCTGACACATGATGAGGTGAGAGATTGATTGCAGAGAGCTCCGTTGTGACATGTGTTAACTGCAATGCTGTCAGCAATAAGGACCGAACCACATGAAGCGTCAATCCAGCGTCAAACAAAATGACTTTGCATCCAAATCTGACGCATCTTTTTTAAAGTGTTGTCTGTTTCCAGCAAGCAGTGAACTTAAAATGCATGCTGACAATTGTGTTTGGCAATGTCAGAGATGTCAATCTTTAAAAGGAGGACACCAAAGTGATTAAGGCCACATCTGCACTTTCATGTGGATGTAATGAATCCCATGGCATTGGGAAGCAGAGCCAGGGAATTCTTACGATGCCCTTGTCAATATTTAGATTATCCAGTTATTACCACATGGCTGTTTGTGCAAGTTCTCAGGTACGTAGCTACCACATTTCCTGCTGCAGTGACTCAGCTTCAGTTTCAGTTTTGGGACATTCTGCGATTGTAGTAGATGTTACACAAGTACAAGGTCTTTCTTTCCACTTTCACACATCAACAATGTAATTTGTAAGATGTACCACCCATTTACACGTAGATAGGAGCAAACTTGTACCCATTTACACTCTGATAACGGCTCAATATCTCTAGAAGCTCTGGCTTCACATTATCTTATAATCGGACTTTAAGCGAGGCGAGGAATAGGGAGAGAGAGCAGTTGAACACGTGGCTACAGCGATGGTGCAGGAGGGAGGGATTCAGATACCTGGATAATTGGGGCTCATTCTGGGGTAGGTGGGACCTCTACAAACGGGATGGTCTACACCTGAACCAGAGGGGTACCAATATCCTGGGGGG
>NW_025973083.1:0-9294 GCF_021869965.1 Rhincodon typus
AGTGTGGAGCGGACAAGGGAGTCACGGAGAGAGTGGTCCCTCCGGAAAGCAGATAAGGGTGGGGAGGGAAAAATGTCTTTGGTGGTGGGGTCGGATTGCAGATGGCGAAGTGTTGGAGGATGATGCGTTGGATCCGGAGGTTGGTGGGGTGGTACGTGAGGATGAAGGGGATTCTTTTTTGGTTGTTATTGTGGGGACGGGGTGTGAGGGATGAGTCGCGGGAAATGTGGGAGACACGGTGGAGGGCGTTCTCGACCACTGAGGGGGGGATGTTGCGGTCCTTGAAAAACAAGGACATCTGAGATGTACGGGAGTGGAATGCCTCATCCTGGGAGCAGATGCGGCGGAGGTGAAGGAATTGGGAATAGGGGATGGCATTTTTCAGGAAGGTGGGTGGGAGGAGGTGTATTCTAGGTAGCTGTGGGAGTTGGGCTTGAAATGGATATCGGTTTCTAGGTGGTTGCCCGAGATGGAGACAGAGAGGTCCAGGAAGGAGAGAGAGGTATTAGAGATGGTCCAGGTGAACTTAAGGTTGGGGTGGAAGGTGTTGGTGAAGTGGATGAACTGTTCAAGCTCCTCTTGGGAGCACGAGGCGGTGCCGATACAGTCATCAATGTAACGGAGGAAGAGGTGGGGTTTAGGGCTAGTGTAGGTACGGAAGAGGGATTGTTCCACGTAACCTACAACAGGGTGGTGGGTGAGCCTGGATAGTAATCCCATTCACTTCCCAATTAAACGAAAGAGTTCATTAAAGGGAAGGTTGCAACATTCACAGGGTACCAGGCCACACACTGACGATGAATGGAGGTAGGTCCAGAGTTGGGAGTCAGTCATGGGTGCCCCAGGGAATTACCCCAGTTACCACCAGAGAGTCAGCAGGGTTCAAGACTCTCAGCCTTTTGGAAATCAGGAGCTGTAGGTACTTCACAAAGAGTAACAAAGAGATTGGACTCCCAGTGTTTAGACTTTAAACACATTCCTCACCCCGTGGTATTTTGGGGGCATTGCGATTTGCAGTATCATTGTCAAATACCTCACACAGCACTGGTCATCTTGACTTGTCAGTAGCTGCCACAATTTCTATGATCTTGGACATTTTTAGTAGTTGCTTCTGGAATCCGTGCAGTGTGGAAACAGGCCATTCAACCCAACAAGTCCACACTAACTCAACCCTACCCTGTAAGCCTACAATTCCCATGGCTAAACCACCTATCCTACACATCCCAGGACACTATGGACAATTTAGCATGGTCAATCCACCTAACCTGCACATCTTTGGACTGTGGAAGGAAACCGGATCACCCGGTAGAAACCCACACAAACACAGAGAGAATGTGCAAACTCCACACAGACAGCCCGAGGGTGGAATTGAACCCGGGTCCCCGGCACTGTGAGGCAGCAGTGCTAACCACTGACTACTGAGCCACCATGTCACCTCGGTGGGGCTACTTCTAGGCTCCTTCCAAAAATCTCAAAAATGGTTGCACAGCATAGCATTGCATCATGTTGGTCACTTATGATCAATTGCGCAAACCGGACATCACTTTCATTTTCCAATAAGTGGAGTCTTGCAGGGACAGAGGACAGTGAGGTCCACCACTTTCACTGAACTCCTCAAAGTGGAGGACATAGAGTCATAGAATCACACTGCACGGAAACAGATCTTTCAGTCCAACCAGTCCATGCTGAACATAATCCCAAACTAAACTAGTCCCAATTGTCTGCTCCTGGACCATATCCCTCCAAACCTTTCCTATTCATGTACTTATCCAAATGTCTTTTAAATGTTGCAATTGTGCCCACACCCACCACTTCCTCAGGAAGTTCATTCCACATGCAAACCACCCACTGTGTAAAAAATTTGTCCATGTCTTTTTTAAATCTCACTCCTCTCACCTTAAAAATGTGCCCATTCGTCTTGAAATTTCCCCCAAATATGGGGAAACTGGATTAAACTCCATCTGCCATTTCTCCGCCCATATCTGCAACTGATCTATATCCCACTGCAACCTTTGACAACCTTCTACACTATCCACAACTCTACCAATCTTTGTAACATGTGCACACTTACTAACCCACCCATCTACATTTTCATCTAAGTTATTTATATATAAAACAAACAGCAGAGGTCCCAGTAACACCACTAGTCATGGACCTCCCACCTGAAAAACATCCTTCCACCAAAACCCTCTGTCTTCTATGGGAAAACCAATTCTGAATCCATGCAGCCACGTCACCGTGGATCCCATGCATCTTAATGTTCTGGATGAGCCTACCATGAGGGACCTCGTTGAAAGTCTTACTAAAATCCATGTAAACAACATCAACTGCTCTACCCTCATTGATCACCTTTGTCACCTCCTTGAAAAATTCAGTCAAGTTAATAAAACAGAACCTGCCCTGCACAAAGCCGTGCTGACTGACCCTAATTAGGCCTTGCTTTTCCAAATGTGCATAAATCATATCCCTAAGAATTCTGTCCAATGGCTTTCCAACCACTGATGTGAGATTCACTAGTCTATAGTTTCCTGGATTATCCCTATTTCCCTTGAACAGAGGAACAACATTAGTTACTTGCCAGTCCTCTGGGACCTCTCCGGTAGCTAGTGAGGATACAAAGATCTTGGTCAAGGCCCCAGCAATCTCCTGCTTCCCTGTCTCAATCACCTGGGGTAGATACCATCGGGGCCTGGGACTTATCCACCGTAATGCTCTTCAAGAGACCCAACACCACTTATTTCTTGATCTCAAAATGCCCTAACATATTAGCATGTTCCACACAAATCTCATTATCGTCCATATCCTTTTCCTGGGTGAATACAGATGCAAAGTTTTCATTTCGGATCCACCTACATTCTCTGCCTCCAAGCACAAGTTCCCTCTTTTATCTTTGAGTGGTCCAACCTTTTCCCTAATTATCCTCTTGTTTTTAATGTATCTATGGAATGCCGTGGGATTCTCTTTAACCCTACTTGCCAAAGTAATTTTTGGCCCCCTCTTGCTCTCCTAATTCCCTGCTTGAGTACTTTCTTCTTTTCCTTATATTCCTCATGGGCCCTGTCTGATTTTAGCTTCCTAAACCTTGCATATGCTTCTTTTTCCCTTTTGACGAAATTCACAACCTCCCTCATTATCCAAGGGTCCCTTACCTTGCCATCCTTATCCTTCCTCCTTACTGGAACATGCCGGTCTTGAACTCTCCCCAGCAGGTCTTTAAACAGTTCACACATGTTAAATTTGGACTTGCCTGATAACAGCTCCTCCCAATTAACACTCCCTAGCTCCTACCTAATACTGACCTAATTTGCCCTCTCCCAGTTTAGTACCTTGCCACAAAACGTATCCTGATAGCTATCTTAAAACTTAAGGAGTTCCAAAACTGTTTCCAAAATGTTCTCCCACTGAAAGGTCAGTCGCCTGGCCAGGCTCATTAGCCAGTACGAGGTCCAGTATGGCCCCTCCTCTAGTTGGACTATCCACGTACTGTTTCAAGAAACCCTCTTGGATACACTTAACAAATTCTGCCCCAGAACAACACCCAGCAGATCTAAAAATGAGGTTATAACATGGTGAAACTACAGAACAGATCTACTTGCATGCCAAGCAGCATATGTAGCAAGTGATAGATAAAACTTACAATTCTACAGCCAACTGACCAGATCTAAGCTCTGCAGTTCTATTACATCCAGTCATGAATGGACAATTCAGCAACTCACCTGCGGATGAGGCTCCACAAATATCCCTATCCTCAATAATGGGAGAGCTCAGCACATTAGGGCAAAAGATAAGGCTGAAACGTTTGCAACAATCTTCAGCCAGAAGTACCAAGTAGACAAATCATCTCAGTCTCCTCCAGGGGTCCCAGCATCACAGATGTCAGTCTTCAATCAATTTGATTCACTCCACATTATGTCAAGAAATGGCTGAAGGCAATGGATGGATCCTGACAATATGCAACAATGAAAATTTGTGCTCTAGAACATCCATACTGTTCCAGGACTGCTACAACGCTGGTGTCCACCCAACAATTTGGAAAATTGTCCAGGTTTGCCTTGTACACAAAAAGCAAGACAAATCCAACCTGGCCAATCATAACCCTATCAGTCTACTCTCGATCATCAGCAAAGTGATGGAAGATGTCATCAATAGTGCTATCAAGCAGTACTTGCTCAGCAATAACCTGTTCACTTGTTTGGGTTCCACCACCGCCACTGACCTTATTATAGCCTTAATTCAAACATGGCCAAACAAACTGAATTCCAGAGGTGAGGTGAGGTGAGAGTGACAGCCCTTGAAAATAAGACCACACGGGCATCAAGAATGTCTAGCAAAACTGGAATCAATGGGAACTGGGGGAAACTCAGTGCTGTTGGAGTCATACCTGGCAGTAAAGAAGATTCTGTGTTTGTTGGAGGTAAGTCATCTCAGCTGCAGAATGGCTATACACTACTTCCTACACGTTCCCCTGCAAGCCACCCATTATCCTGACTTGGAAATGTATTGCCAATCCTTCACCTTCATTGGGTCAAAATCCTTCCCTGGAGCTTCTTCCCCAACAACGTTGTGGGCTTACCTGTGCCACATGACTCACGAAAGCAGCTCACTACCACCATCTCAAGGGCAACCACAGATGGGCAATAAATACTGCCCAGCCAGCAATGCCCACATCTCAAGAATTACATTTTTTAAAAAAAGGAAATTCAGCACTAACAATCTATTGCATAAAATCAATACTTTTTATGGAAAACTCTGTTCTTAAAATAGATGTGAGCAAATATTTTGTCGTAATGATAATTACAGAGAACTTTAGCCTTCATATTGTCTGACAAATGGATAAAGTAATCTGAAAGTTGGAGTTTGTGGAATGCTTCCACACCAGCTGTCCAGAACAATACAATTTTTTAAAAATTTGATTTGATTTATTATTGCCACATGTACCTAGGTGCAGCAAAAAGTTCTGTTTTGAGTGCAGTACAGGCAGAGCATACCGTACAAAGTGCATTGGGGTCATAGAACAGAGCGACAAATACAATGTTACAGCTGCAGAGAAGGTGCACAAAGAACGAGATCAACACTAAATTTAAAATATGAGAGGTCCATTCAGAAGTCCAATAACAGCGGGGAAGAAGCTATTCTTGAATCTGTTGGTACATGTCTGCCCAATGGAAGAGGTTGAAACAGATTATAGCCAGGGTGGGAGGAGTCTTTGATTATGTTGGCTGCCTTGCTGAGGCAGAGAGAAGTATAGATGGAGCCAACTGGAAAGGTCATTGATGAAATAATCTCAGTGGGAATCTGGAGAATTAAGTAACTTTCATCAGGAAAAGATCACTCTAATTCAACTCTGTTGAATTTAAATAAAACAAAGAGCTGCGGAAGGGTCACTGGACCCAAAACATTAACTCTGCTTCTCTCCAAAGATGTGACTAGATCTGCTGAGTTTAAGGTTCTTGAGTAGATTTGTAGCTCGGGTTGTGGATGCTGTGGTTGGTTCGCTCGACGAGCTGGTTCGATAGTTTGCACACGTTTCATTATCCTGCTCGGTAACATCATCAGTGCAGCCTCTGATGAAGCATTGTTGTATTTTCCTGCCTGTTATATAAACTGTGGGGTCTGTTGGAGTTGATTACATCATTTCCATTTTTTGTTTGCAGTGGTGTGTATATAGGGTCTAGACCAAATGGCCATTATTTAGGTGTGAACCTTGACAATAACAATTTATAGTTATGAAGTACCTGTAATTCAGTAGAACATCCCAAGGCACTTCAAAGGAGAGTTACCCGACAAAATTTGACACCAAAGCAAAATACGAGATATTTCGACGGGTAGATTTTGAGAATGAGAGCAGGAGAGCTTCAGAGAGGGAATTCCAGAATGTCAGGACTAGATAGCCGAAGTAATGACTATTGGAGATGCACAAGAAACTAGAATTGGAAGAGCAAAGATATCTCAGAGGGTTGGACTTCTGGAATAAGTTATGGAGATAGGCCAGGATGAAGCTTTGGAGAGATTTGACAAAGATGGGTGTCAGCAAATTATTCAGCTATAGCAGGCTAGGGAATCAGAATTGACATTAGCGTGTTTTGACACAGCCAAGTATGTGCGCATTTCAGCAGAGATAATTGAATAGGAATTAAGAGCAGGGACTGAAGCCAAGTTTTCTGTGTATAATCTTGGTGTGTTTAGGCCAATGTTTAGAGCCCTCTGCTGTCAGTTTAGTCAATATTGGCTACGATTGCATTGATCCAGATCCTGATTGTATACTCATTGGATAAACTCAATCAGAGGAGAACATGTACCATTTTAACTGAAAATTCAATGGACCCGTATATTCTGATTGGAAGGTAGTCATTGCAACAGCAAAGCCTGAAGAATGCACTAAAAATCACTGTGTATATCCTAACACAGTGACCACACCAGAATTACCCAGGAAATGTAGCCTTCCAATCGGCAGTTCTCCTGGGTCTGCAATTCTCCTGACAATCTCCAACTCGGAGTTAGAGTGGAAACCTCTCAGGTTTCCGACTCACTTCTTTGAATAGTCATTGAGGAAATGTTAGAGGGATTAAAACGTACTGTAACTCTTAGGTAACAATAAAACTGAATCCTATCCCTTCCAGACTTACCAAGGAATATCCAATGCATATTGACAAACCCCTGCCCCCCCACCAACTCAATCTCACTCTACCTGATCTCACCACCCAGTAACTCCCTTCTGACCTCACACTCTGACTTGTCCAACACCCCTCTCCACCCCTGCCCTCACCTATCTCACCACCCCGTACCATCCTCCTCACTCAGCCACCCTCCTGCCACCCTACATTCCAATACACATACTTACTTGCCATCCTACCCCTTCACATATCTGCCCGCTTTTCCCTTTACCCCCCGACTCTGCACACTTACTTTCTCTCTGAAGGTTTTCAGTGAAGTTTCTGGGATCTTTAAATTGTGTTTAGTTGGTGCTAAACGGGGGTAATGGCTTGGCTTCCTCATGTGATCCTACTCTGTAAAGAATCAGTTAAATTGATATTTTTCAGCTTTAAAAAGTGCTGGCTGGCAAGAAGCAGCTTCTATAATAGGATAGTCCATGAATGAGTAAAAAATGTGCAAATAGATCAAAAGGATTTCCTGCTCCTCACACTACATCATTGGCTGGACCAGCATTTATTGCCCATCCCTAGTTGTCCTTGAGAAGGTGATAATGAACTGCTTTCTTGAACCGCTGTAGTCTGTGTGCTGCAGGTACAATGCCATTAGGGAGCGAATTCAAGGATTTTGACCCAGCGACAGTGAAGTAATGGCAATATATTTCCAAGTCAGGATAGTGGGTAGCTTGGAGGGGAATGTGCAGGTGGTGGTAGTGTTCCCTGTATCTGCTGCCCTTGTCCTTCTATGGAAATGGCTGTGGAATGTGCTGTCTAAGGATCTTCAGCAAATTTTTGTTGTGACAAAAATTATTTCAGGAAGATTTGCAGGTTTTTGTAAGTCAGGCAAGTAGTGAAAGTCAATCAGGCTGCAAAAAGTATGTGACTGGCTCCCAGGCCTTCACCAGCTGAAGAGTTCTCAGTGTTATCTGCAGTAAAAGTCCCTGAAAAAAAAATAGTTTATTCTTCCTTCAGCAGCTCCTGTAAGCTATGACTTTTAGTATATGAGTCAGAGATCTTATATAAGTGTGAACCTGCAACCTTGTGCCTCGTGCAAAACGGTGAAAGCAGCTGGAGAAGGAAGACAGAGGAGCAGTGTTCTGATCATGTCAAGAAGTGTTTTAGAAAATCCTATGAACAG
This sequence comes from Rhincodon typus, assembly GCF_021869965.1. Classification (NCBI taxonomy): domain Eukaryota; kingdom Metazoa; phylum Chordata; class Chondrichthyes; order Orectolobiformes; family Rhincodontidae; genus Rhincodon; species Rhincodon typus. The sequence continues at coordinate 7,789 of NW_025973083.1, forward strand.
AAATCACTGAGCTGCTTTCCCAGATGTCCCTCTGCCCATAATACCCATATTTTTTAACTTATGTGTGTGTGTTTTTAATACACCTGTGAGACATGGGTGTCACTGACTGGCCAGCATTTATTGCTATATCTAATTGGGGTGGTGTGTGGGCGTACAAGGGGAAATTTATCAGGGGATTAGAGTAAAGTTATATGTCAATGGTTCATAATTGTTTATATGGAGCTAGAGTCTATTTTTTGTAATACATAGTCATTCCTGTTAAGTCTAGAAACCTGGTCCATGCTTTCTGTAACCCTGTGGCTGAATGTCAGATAAATTGAAGAATTCTGTGTACATTTTAAAATCTTTAACTGTCATTACAACTTCAAAAATAATAGGGCCTTATTTCTAGCACACTACTCTAATGAGACATAACAATTTCAATAGCCACAATTTCTTTAACAATGAACAACATAGTTGATTGGTCACTTAATCAACCGTACTTCCACAAAAATTGGGACTGGAATGGTGAAACTAAGTGTAAAAACCTTGGTTTATAAGAGATACAAAAATTCCAAATTTGATTATATGACAGAAAAATATGTATTTGATAACTGAATAGGTTACAGCATATTTCCATGCCTGGAATTCAGTTCAGGGTGCAGGAAATACTGCCATATTTAGACGTCCCAGATGGAATCATCGAACCATAGAATCCCTCCAGTGTGGAAGCAAGCTGTTGGACCAGCAAGTCCACACTAACCTTCCAAACAGCATCTCACCCATACCACCCCACCCCCACTCTATCCCTGTAATCCTAGAATGTTTGTGGACAGTTTCTGAAAAAGTTAGACACCTACGATGCAAAATAGTATGCATTTGGTTGATTTTTGTTTTATTTATTCATGAAATGTGAGTATCACTAGCTGAGCCAGGTTTTATTGCTTATCCTAATGACCGTTGAAAAGGCGATGTGAGCTGCGCAGGCAGTGGTGTTCTCATGTATCTGCAGTGGCAGTGGTCATAGCTTTGGAAGGTGCTATTGGAGGAACCTTGGTGAGTTACTGCATTGAATCTTGTAGATGGTACACATTGCTGGCACCATGCATCAGTGGCAGAGGGAGTAAATAGTGAAGGTGATGGATAGGATAGTGGAAAGGGTGACAGTTAAGTCAGATGGCGTCAAGCTTCTGGAGTATTGTTGGATCTGCAACTATCCAGGAAGATGGATAGATGGGCCTGATGCTTTACTGGGGGACAAAGGCTACCCTCTGTGACCATGACTGAAGCCTCTATTCCACAAGCCCTAACTAAGGCGGAGCGTACTTACAATGCAGCCCATTCTTTGACCAGGGCCACAATGGAACTGATGACAGGCCTCCTGAAGATGAACTTCAACTGCTTGGATCAATCTGAGGAGAGGCCTGGCAGTACAATCTGCATTGAATATGCTGCATAATCCCAGCATGCTGAGCTCTACACAATTGCAGGAGGCAAAGAGAGGATGGAGACTGAAGAGCTGGGAGA
>NW_025973084.1:0-9292 GCF_021869965.1 Rhincodon typus
TAGACCCTTCATCAGAAAAGCTTTTCTGGCCCGAAACGTCAGCCTCTCTGCTCCTATGATGCTGCTTGGCCTGCTGTGTTCATCCAGCCCTGCACCTTGTTGTACTGGAAGAGTAGCTTCTTTCATGAGTAAAACCCTTTGAAATAAATTATACTCATTATTTATCAATTCTGCACAGAGAAAAATCCAAGGATTACATTCATTCACGATTATCTGCAAAGGATAGGTCGTGGATTTCTGTGGATAACACAAAAATGCAGATACTACTCCTGTGTAATGCGAAGGACTGTGCAATTGATTTATCAAGGACAGTGGGGGAAATAAAGATGGGATGTGGGACTGAACTCATGAACATGCAGATCTGTGGGCAGTAAATCAGCAGTTAATGAGGACTTTCTGCAAAATACTGTAATATCTGACAGTGCTTTTAGTTAAAATGATTTCTTCAAATTCAAACTTAATTATGATGACAATTTGTTCTTATTGTGTTGTCAGTTCTGGAAAAACATTTAACATTTAGATAAAAACAAAATTGTCTTATCAAGCATCTTTAACCTAATCCAAAATAATCAATTTTAGAGGTTAAAAAAGTCATAAATGTACATTTATTTACTTAAGACTGTACATAAATTCACTTTAGACGCCAGACATTATAGGGTTATTAAGCAGCACCCAGTGAGTCTGTGTGGTTAACCATGTGGCAGCTTCCAGCTGAATAAAGCATATTTCAGTTTGGAGTGTTATACCTGCATGTGTGATAATCAGATAGCTGACAAATAGCAGTCATAAAGGAAGAGCTTGTATCTAAATGGTAACATTGATGACTTTAAGATAGCTAAAGTATTTCACACTCAACAATGTGAGGTCATTATTATGTAGGCAGATTTGGCAACCAATTCACATATACCCAGACCCCTCAAATAACTAAAATAAATGATCAGTTAATTTGTTTTTGGTGGCATTAATTGAGGTATAAGTTTTGGCCCCGAGAACAAGGGAACCTTTTTTTTTAAGATAGTGTGGAAAATTCTGTTCATCTGAACTGGTAGGTAATCCTTAGGATAATGTTTCTCCTGTAATGTAGCACTTCAGCCAATTTAAGCACTCCATTTTACTGTGCTGAAGTTTTAGTCTTTTTTTTCTTTATTCTTGCATGGGGGAATGTGGCCATCGTTGGCAAATTGTTACCCATCCTGAATTGTCCTTGAACTGATTGGCTGTGCAGCCATTTCAGAGGGCTGTTAAGAGTCAACCATATTTCTGCGGGCCAGAAATCATGTATGCCAACTCAGGTAAGGATGAGAGTAATTTTTCTCTAAAGCACATTAGTGAACAAAATTCATTTTACAGCAATCTGCAGTGATTACGTTGCTGCCATCAGACTAACTTTTCATTCTAGATTTTTCTCTAATTCAAATTTTACCATCTAACATGGTGGAATTTAAACCAGTTTCCCCATAACATTAGCTTGGGGCTCTGGATCACCAGTCCAGTGACATTAACCACTGTGTCTGCCTCCCTATATGTTTAAGCCCTGAAGTATGCTACAATTTCATTATCCATGTTTGCAGTACTCTAGGTACTCACAATTGGTGAGAATTCAAAAGAATCCACTGAATATTCTAGATATAATCCTTGTTAAAAGTATTCAGTTTCTACACTAAGGAAATCAGTTAAAATTGATTTATGATGTCATTTTGTATTGTGATGTCTCGTCTGGTGAAATTCCTGATCTCTCGCAGTGCAAAAGCACTGTTATTAGGGATAGGGACTTGGAGCGGATGAAATCTTGTCATGCTGGATCTTTTAGTATGTGCTCTCAAGTTCCAAAGTAGGCTGCATCTGCCTGTCCACTACCAACCAGATATCATTGAAAGAGGTAGGACTGATGGCAGTCTTTACGTTTGTCAATTCAGCTTAACATTCGTAGCAGTCTTATTTATGATAATGTGGGTTTAGACACTATTTTAGATGTGATGGCACTTAATTTATGTTCATACTTCAGTGCTGTATTGAGGGAGTGCAGTGTTTGTCAACATTCACTTCCAGTTTATTAAGTGTAAAGCTTTGTAAAATGTTGGGAAAGGCAGCATACAAGTGCAATTGCTGTCTTTCTTTTACAACTGTCTCCTTTTCTGCCAAAATTCTTTGACTTGGCCTTAGTAAGTGCTAAAGCTTTGATACTTTTAATATTGAAACTTTGATACCATGTACCAAGATCTAATCCATGTTGATATCCCTACCAAAACCCCTCACTTGGCTTCTGTAGCACTGAATTTATCAATTGTTTTTCCTCTTTTTTTTTAAATTACTACTTTTCTTCCTTTCTGGGAGTTGTCAAATTTACTGCATAAGGGATCCTGCCAGGGTTGCAAATTGCTTTTCTGTTGAATCAGGTTGTGGAAGGATTCAATTCAGATTGGAATTTAAGTCAGACAGGTTGTATGATGTACAGGTGAGGAATTTAGGTTGCATGACAAGATTTAGTTAGGTATGGGTCTAGGAAGAGCTTACAGCTCAGAGTAGGGATTATGACCTTAGCCAAAAGAAAATGTGGAATTCGTGTGATTGGCTAAATGAAAGCAACGTAACCAGCATTCCAGAATTGTACTGGATTCTTCAAATTTGATATCCTGGACAATGCTGATCCCAGGAAAAAAAAAATCATAGGATTGATTTTCTTTTGTTTTCCTGCTGTATTTGTCATAAAAACATTGCAGATGGGAGAAGAAAAAGAGGTTTGTTTACTCTGATAGAATGGTTGGGGTGAGGTGGGGACATATCTTTATATATTCAAATTCAGTTTGAGGGCGAAAAACTGGAGTCCCACAATTGCATTCTGGGATTAAACAAAGGAAATTACACAGACATAAGGACTGATTTGGCGTTAGTGGACCAGGTGGGAAGACTGGAAGATAGGATTGTTGATGAGCATTGGCAGATACTTGAGGAACTACTCTCTTGCTCCTAAATAAAATTTATTCCAGAAAGGAAGAAAGATTTTTAGAAGGGGGGAGAAAAACAAACATCCATGGCTAAGCAAGGAAGCTAAGAAACTTCTAAAGCTCAAAGGGTTACTAAAAAAGTTATGAAAAGACTAAAGGTAAATTAGAAAAGAAAACTAGCACAAAAGATAAAAATTAATAGCAAAAGCTTCTCTAAGTATATTAATGGGAAGAGAGTAGCTAAAGTAAATGTTAGTCTCTTGGAGGATGACTAGGGAGTTAATAGTGGGGAATATTGAAATGGCAGAGTCACTAAATCAATACTAGCTTCAGTTTTCATGGTGGATGACCATGTTCCAAGCCAATAGTAACAAGTAATGCAGAGATTGTAGAAAGGCAGGAACTTAGAACAATCATCATCACTAGGGAAAAAGTACTGCATAAACTATTGGGTTTGAAAGTAGGTGACTGGGGTCTGAGGTCTACATCCTAGGGTCTTAAAGGAAGTGGCAACAGAGATAGTGGATCAATTGGTTATAATGTTCCAAATTCCCTGGATGAGAGAAAGATTCCAGTGGATGAGAAAAATGCTAATATAACACATTTATTCAAAAAGGGGAGAGAGGCGGAAAGTAGGAAACTACAGACTAATTTGTTTAACATATTGTTAGGAAATTGTTGGAATCATTAGGAAGTAATGAGACATGTGGAAAGTCCAAATACAATCTGTTAGAGTCAGCATGGTTTTATTAAGGGTAAATCATGTTTGACAAATTTACTAGAGTTCTTTGAGGATGTAACAAGCAACTTGTTTCAGGGAGATTCTGTAGATGGAGTATATCTGAACTTCTAGAGGGCATCGAGAAGGGGCTGCACAAAAGGTAAGATCACAAGGTAATATTACATGGGGTTAGGGGTAATGTATTAGCTTGGATTGAGGATCAGCTTGGATAGCGGCTAGGCCAGGGCACCTGATGGCAGCGAGTTTGGTCCCAGCGCAGGACCCTGCAGCACTGATGGCGGCTGCATTGAGGTTGGCCCAGTGTCAGCTAATGGCGGTGGCGTTGGTGGAAGCAAGATGGTGCTGGAGAGTGGTGATTCTTTGTTTCAGCGGCGCTGGTGCAGCCAGGTACAGTTGCGGCAGTGTCACTGGTTTAGTAGCAGGGAGTTGAGTCATTGGGATGGAGGGGCCTGGATCAAGGCCCAGGGCTAAGCTAGAAGTGGGAGCTGATCCAAAGACCACCTAACTTTATTGTGATAAGAGTATTGTTTTATTTTTCTGGCCTTATATTCTTATTTTGGTTTATTTTCTGTGTTTTAAGATGGCACCAGACAGTGACGACACTAAACAACACTTTTCACTAATAAATGAATCAAATCAGGATTCGCTAACCAACAGAAAGCAGAGAGTCAGGATAAATGGGTCTTTATTTGGCTGGCAAGAGGTAACTAGTGTGGTGTCACAGAGTTTGGTTCTCAGGCCCCAACTATTTACAATCTGTTTTAATAACTTGGATGTGGGGATATTAAGTACTATAGCCAAATTTGCAGATGACACTAAAATAGGTGGAAAAGTAAGTTGCAATGGAGAAGTAAGAAAATTACAAATCGATATGGATAGATTAAGTTAATAGACCAAACCTTGGCAGATTAAGTTTAGTGTGGACGAGTGAGATATTCCATTTTGGACAAAGGAATAGAAGGGCAATTTATTGTCTAAATGGAAAGAAACTTCAGAGTGCTCCAGTGCAAAAGGATGTAGGTGTTCTTGTGCAAGAATCGCAGAAAGCTAGTATGAAAGTATATTAGGTATGAGGAAGGCAAATGGAATTTTGGTATTTATTGCTAAAGGAATAGAGTATACAAGGAGGGAAGTGTTGCTGCTACTGTACAAGGCATTAGTGACACCATCACAACAACAACAAAAACAGAAGTTGCTGGAAAAGCTCAGCAGGTCTGGCAGCATCTGTGAAGGAAAAATTGGAGTTAACGTTTCGGGCCTGGTGACCTGTTCTGAGGAAGGAACCCAAAATGTTAACTCCAATTTTTTCCTTCACAGATGCTGCCAGACCTGCTGAGGTTTTGAAGCAATTTCTGTTTTTGTTCCTGATTTACAGCATCCACAGTTCTTTCAGTTTTTATTATGACACTGTACCTGGAGTACTATATTCAGTTTTAGTCCCCTTACTTGATGAGGGATGTACTTGTATTGAAGGTAGTTCAGAGGAGGTTCACTAGATTGATTCCAGAGTTGAGGGGTTTGTCTTATGAAAAGAGATTTGAGCGGTTTAGACCAAACTGTCTGGAGTGAGAAGAATGAGAGGACATCTATTTAAGGTATGTAAGATGCTCAAGGGGATTGACAAAGTAGACGTTGAAAGGATGTTTACTTGTTGGGTAATTTAGGGCAAGAAGTTGTAGTTTAGGATAAGGGATTGCAGATTTAAAACAAATAAGGACAACATTATTTCTCTCAAAGGATGCTGAATGTGTGGAATTTCACTTCTAAGAGTGCAGTGAATGCTGGGACATTGATTACATTTAAGGACATAGACAGATTTTAATAAGTAATGGATCAAAGGATTCTGGTGAGCAGGCAGGAAGGTGGAGTTGAGATCAGCAGTGATTGTTTTGAGTGGCAGAGCAGGCTCGAGGTGCTGAATTGCCTTAGTTCTTATGCCAGAGAGTGACGACACTAAACAACACTTTTCACCGTATTTGTAATAAAAACATATTAAATAAATAAATCAAATAATATGGACCTCCAGTTCCAAACAGTAGTGAAATTTTCCTTCTGGAAAATTCAAGAACGGATTAGTGCATAACTTGGCATGCAGTTGAGTGATTAGTGGTTGAATTTGAGGGTCACCACTCATCAGACTGGGGATGATGTTGGGAGAGATTGCCCTTCAACGATAAACTCAGCCAGTGTAGGAATTGAATTCATAGTATGACATCGATGTACACCGCTAACCAACATCCAGTTCAATAAATAGGTTTCTGTCAATTGTACAATCACTTTTGACTGTGCTGAAAAGCACCATAAGATATAAAACAAACGAAGTGGGGTGTTTGTGGTGCAATGGTAGCGTCTAAGCCAGAAAGTCTCTGTTCAAGTCTCATAGAGCTGTTTCGTGACGTGTTCCAGGCAGACTCCTGTGGCTTTCGCGCCATTTTGTTTCATGGGGGCGGAGTGTGGAGAACTACAACCCCCACAATGCAAATTGTCGTTAACCAATGCGGAGGGCGGGTCATATCGCAGTGCGTACCGGGTAAGACGGACGCCATCTTGTCTGCGTTCCTGCCTTCCTGTTCTGTTTGTCTCTGTAATGGCGGTTAGCCGCCTTAACGGGAGTTCAACCTTAGACTGAGCTAGCAAGCTCGCACCCCTGGGAACGAGATTCCTGTCACCGAGCACCCGACGTGATAGTGGAAGGAAACGCGCCGAACTTGTCGGGTTTCAAGAGGAGTTGTGGTAGAGTTGGGTGGCGGACGGTCGGGAAGGTTCGGCTGCTTCATCTGGGTAAGGGAGGCCCACTACAGGGAGAGTGGCGGGCTACGCTTGCAAGTTGTGCTTCCCGTTCAGTGTCATTGTTTTTTATGACGACTATATCTGTTAGTTTACAGCAGGAAGTGCCCGCATTCATTTATGCAGCATTAGAGTGTTGTTCGTGTTTAACACCGCTTTAAAATTTTCGACTTTTTGTCATCTTCGTTTACATGATTTTTTTCCCCTTTTGGAATCAACTGGCGTATTCCCAAAAAATGTTCCTTAGAGGTGTTAACTGGTTTATTTTACGTCTGACTTGGCTGCATACTTCAAAAACCAACATTTACTGTCATTTTGTGCCAGACTACAAGCAGAAGGAAGCACTGGGACTGATGTTCAAAAACTAGGTTTTGCGGCGCACCTTAAAACGAAAGCGATTTTAGGGTTGCGCTACTTGTTTTGGCTCCACATCCAACTCTTCTTTCCGAATCTCTGCGTGGTCTCTCCGCTCCGTACATCTTTAACCTCCAGGTATACACCCATCTCAAATATACATTAGACTCTAGATCTAGTCTCTTGGACAAGTGTAGCAAACGACTTATTTAAAGTGGATTTTGGTAGTGAAGAAAAGTTTGCCAGAAAATGTAACCTCATGCTTTTTTGAAGTGTCATAGCTTTTTTGCACTCCCCTAAATGGAATTGTTTAATGTCACCTAAATGGTTACATCTCTGCATAGCATAGAATCGTTCTGACGAAGGGTCATTGGATCCGAAACATTAAGTCTGATTTCTGTCCACAGATGCCGCCAGACCTGTGATTTTTTTTTTCCCAGCAATTTCTATTTTTGATTAAAACTATGTTTTTTAAGTTTTGAAGATTGGCCCTGCAACCCATTTCTAGATTATTAATCCAGAGAAAAGACATCAACCCAAATAATATCAAGAATATTACAGCATTGAGAGTGGGATTAATTTGAGAATCTTGTGACTCAAATGTTCACATGATTGACTGAACTAGGGTGCTATAAGGTGAAGAGGGTTTTCATTTTTCATAGTAGCTGTTAGGAATTCAGAATTTGAGAATGTTGAAATTTTTTATGGCAGTTGAATTTGCCTTTTCTCTTTTTATTCTTTGCCATTTTAGGTGGCCATACACAGTCTTGATGTATTGTCTGTTCTGTATTTCTCTAATATCTTTGTACTTTGCTTGGTTTGTGAAGATTTATTTCCCCTGTTGAATACGTGTGATGGATAAGTTATACTGTTTGGGAAATTGAGTAGTATTAACATTTAAGCTGCCTTCCTGGAGGGGCTAAAGGATTAGGTTAGAGTCTTGTATGGGACACTTTCTAAGTAGTTAGATTTAATGATTGTTCATATGTGGGGAATATTAAATAAGATGTGATTCTGAAGTTCCTTCTGTTGACTTACTTTCACTTGTTTGCCCCAATATTCAAGGGATTACCTAAACACATTAGATTAGTCTCTAGATCTTCAGTTAAAGTTACCACAACATGGCTCAGAAATAACGCCTAACCTCCTTGTTTCCGGTTCACAATCGGACAGTTGACTTGTTTAATCATTGAGGCCAGAGACGTACCTAATTTTTCATTTTATAATTTCAATTACAAATCAAAAATTCTTTGAAATTTGGCCCAGGGATTTTTATTGAACTTGTAATCATCCTACAACTGGAGCCAGCAGGTATAAAGTAAGAGATGTTTATAAGCAATTTGAAAAGTGTTGAAGTGTCTTGTGAAAGGTAAGTTATCCTATACAATTATCCAAAACAATTATCCAAAGAATTCTATAGTTTTATGCAGATAAAATTCAACATGTCTTCTTTGAACCTCCTGATGGGGGAAAATGACCGTCGGGACCAAATACTGTTCTTATTCATGAAGCTGTCATACGACTAGCAGTTTAGACTCTAACTCATTCTTTTGCACTTTGCCTTGTCTGAAAATATTTGGAAATAGAATAGACTGCATGGCTGCCTAATTTTTAAAGTATTAACTTCTAGTTTGTAGCCATAAGTACCAGTTAAGAAGTCACATTTGATGACTCTGATAATCTTATTTAGTGTCAGTAATGATGGATGGATATCTGCAAGTAAAATCACGTAAGTGGACACTTAAAAATTTGGAATTCATTGGTTGTTTTTGAGGAGGATTGTTTTTGTTTGATTTTGCTTGAAGGTGAACATAATTTCCAGTTTAACTTCTGACTTGGGTAACCCAATTCTGGTAGTTTGACATCCCAAATAGGCCAGATCGTGAATCAGTCAAAAAATTATGGAGTCAAGCCCCATCGTAAATACATAAGCACATTTTTTAGCACATAAGACATGATAGTACAGAGGTTGTGAGATTCAGTGTATTGGATGAAATGGTAATTTGAGGATCTATGAGCCCTTTTGAATGAACAAAGAATACATATTGCTATTCAGAGAGCACAGGAGTTCTTCAGGGCACTGGTCAACATTTATTGCTCAACTGATTTTTTTTTTGAACAGTTGCTCACCTGATTGTCTGCCTTATTATTGTTTCTGCAAACTTGCCAAATGTAAACTAACAACTCATTGTAATTGTAACTATCAAAGGTAACTTATTATCTATGAACCAATTTAGAGCATCCTTTGATCATGAAAAGAGCTTTATAAGTGCTGGTACTTTTATCTGTGTAAATGGTTCTACTTAAATACAAGTTATGTACTTATACCAGAAATAAGGATAGATTGTTGAGTGTGGCTGGTGTTCAGTTGATATCTGGCCAGAGATAGTAGGAACTGCAGATGCTGGAGAATCCGAGACAACAAGGTGCAGGGCTGGATGAACACAGCAGGCCAAGCAGCATC
>NW_025973085.1:0-9292 GCF_021869965.1 Rhincodon typus
AAGACCAACAGCAGGCGATGTCAGCATCCCACCCAGAACAGGTATTGTTGTTACATTAAAAGTGTCAGAGTGAAAGGGGTTAACTGGAGCTGTTTGTTCCGTGACTCGAATTAATGTCAGCCTCCATGGATACTCACTTTGTCACTGGAGGGTTTCCCTCTTCTATTAATAAGGGGTTTCTCCCAATGCCTTATCCCATAGTATCAGTGGCTGTGTCATCCTCAACACGATTGGGATCAACAGCTCCAGAGAGAGGGAGAGATCAGAATCTGTGTAGAGCAGATTGGGCTGTTCCAATTATGGATCAGAATCTCAGAACCATAGACGGGAATGTTACAACAATGTACAAGAATCTGAGAGTAATAGATTGGAATGTTCCAACAATGGACAGGGGTTTATTCGACAGCCTTTACTGGCTTTCTTTCGATTGGGTATCGTTAACATTGCGGATACAAGCTGTACTGATGGTTATTCAGGCGGGTTACTATCCCATCCTCGCTATTGTTGGTGTTCCTGGTAAGTCTCTCTATCTTTGTCTGTTCAATTATTCTGTAAAACTTTGTGAACAGCATCTCAATTTCTATGTTCTGTATTTGGCAAAAATGTAAACTATTGTATTTACTTTCAATTACAAACTCAATTCTTATTCCATGGCTTTTTTCACCTTCACTTACAAACATCTTAGGAGGAACAAAAGTGATCATAACCACCAATGGCCCATTTTGTCCTGAGCTCATTTATATCACAATATTCCCTTTATCACCAATAATATTCCCAGTTTTCACTTCTGCCTCAGTGCTGTTTCTGAATAAACTAGAATCTTCTCCTTTCCAGTTGCAGTTCTCTTCTGGCCACACTTGCAGTTACTAAAATTTTGATTGTATACTTATTCTTGTCTCTACCTGGTCCTATGCCAGTTGCAAAGTGTGAAGCCAGTTTGATTCTAAAAAGAGGTGGTCACAGCTTTGTGTCACTGGTTTCAGCATAACCCGTTGATGGCCATCAAATGACAGTTTCATTGTTCGGTTTAGATTTTAGAACTCTCCGAGCAGGAGTGGGTGCCATGTCCATCATCTCCTAAGTGCAGTGCTCCAATGTATTCACTTGGTGACAGAGGCCATCTCTCTTCACCTAACCTCCAATGACCTGGGGATAAGTGGAATACATTACTTCTGTCTCCACAGAAGAAGATGCAGAAAATCTTTTCGAAATTCTACAGGACAGAGTGACTGTGAAAATGAGTAACTGTGGGAGATTAGAATTAATAAAGAGGAATTACTCAAAACTAATTGAACTGAAGTTTGGTACGTTGCTCTGGTACATCCCAGAGTATACATGGAGGTGGTAATAGAGCTAGTGAAAGAGTTACAGGGTCAGACAGCTCTTCAGTCTAACCAGTCCATGTCAAATATAATCCGAAACTATCCTCGTCCCGCTTACCTGGGCTTGGCCCATATCTCTCCCCCTGTTTCCTTTTCATATACTTATCCAAATGTCATTTAAAACTTGTAACTGCTGGAAAGAATTATTGATTACCATTCAAAATTCTTTAGATTCTGGAATTTCTGGTTCCTACACAATGGAAAGTAGCTGTTATGACCCAAATAAAAGCTGGAGTGGGAGGGAAAACAAAATAAAATTAAATTTGGACAACTTGATGTCTGTTATGAGGAAAATATTGGAATCTTTTATGATGGCGGTGAAATCTAGACGCTTGGGGAATCATGATATGACTTGGCAGAGTAAACTTAGATTCAGGAAAGGGAAGTCATCTTTGGTAAACCTGTGGAATTTGTGTTAATTAAAGCGTCCATAAATTTCAGATGTGTGTCCAAATTATCCCCAGAAATGCTGCTTCACCATCTTCCCTGCTAAGGTTCTCGTCTTATTTACTCTGGCCAGTTCCTCCTCATGATTCTTATAGTTTCATTACACAATTATAATCGTGTCACATCCAAATGTGAGCAATACATTTAAACTGAAAGAGGGAGGTTTGAGAGACAAGACATGGAGAAAGATTGGATTATTTATTAACTCAATATATGTAACGTATGTGAGAGAGAGAGAAACAGAGACAGAATATGGATGATGAGATGTAAAAATAGAGAAAACTAGAATATCGACAGAAGTAGATGTAGTTTCGAATTTGTTTTGGCAATTCCTGTGTGTTGTGGTCTTTTGTCCAGTGCATGTACGACTTAGTATTATGCATATAATAGTTGAAGCATCCACAAATGAGAATCAGTGGAAGTGGTGTATTTGAATTTACAGAATACTTTTGACGTGGTTTCACACAGGTGAGTGTGTAAAGCTGGAGTCCAGGGGTAATGGGAAATATACTACATGGATTGAGAATTGTTTAGTTGAGACCATACAGAGAGTCGAGCTCTTTTCCAGACTAAATGCTGTTACTTATGGGGTATCACATGTATCAGTGTTTGGACCACAGTAATTTGAAAGGCAAACAAACAATTTGAATGTGGCCAGCAATAGCATACATCTCATTTTGTAATGATTAAATGGTGTGAGGCTGGGAAGTGTTGTTGTCCAAAAGGACCTGCATGTCCTTGATCATTGGTCGCCAAAAATAGTACACACAGGGGTATCAGTAATGAGGGAAGTAAATGGTATGTTGTCCTTCATTGTAAGATGATTCAAGAATAATAAATAAAACCATCTTTCTGCACTTGTAGAGCCTTGATGAGAGAGTATTTAGGGGCATCGTGTACAGATTTGATCTCTTTTTTAAGGAAAGATCTCCTTGCCACAGACACGGTACAAATGCGTATCACCAGTCTAATCCCTTAGATGATGGTACCATGAGGAGAGAGTGAAGAAACTGAGTGGTTAATCTGTAGCGCTGTGAGAGAATAAGAGATAATTGCATTAAAAATTGAGTGTTGGTGGTGAACATTTATGTCCAAAAGAGACATTGATAGGGTGAGAAATTCCATACATTACCCATGTAAATACATGTGGATTTTACATGTAAAATGACATGGAGCCTCACAGCGATTGAGAGAGAAGTGCTGACTCTGAATGAACTCTCCCTACATTAACGTGTGACCCTGCACTGAATGTCATGTTGTTCACAATGCCATAATACCCTCCTTCTGAAATGGTTAGCCATTCCAACCAGATTCTGATCTCCATAGAGAACACAAGTCTGTCTTCTCAGAGGATGCCAACTTGACATTTTGCACAAAACATTAGGCTTCCCACCTCACTGCTGTAAAACTACATTAAAGTACCACATGTTTACCATGAGCAATGGACGCACGAGGAACTATGTGAAGCAGACTATCTGTGCAGCCTCTGTTCCATTTGCTTGTCATGTTGGAGCATCAGTTACCTCACTCTGTTTCCATGGAAGTGACTGTAGGGGCTCAATGGCCTCCTCCTGTTCGCATGTCAGTGACTCAAGGGGCTGTACAAACAGTGTCAAGTGCCTAATTGGGCTACTCCGGGTTCCTGTGTAACAGTTCGATGTGCGAACTAGTGTAACAATGCTGTAACTGTAAGATGTTAATTTGTCCTGGTTTCTTTTAAGAGAGGGATTGAACAAGCAGCACAAAGTTGTCTAGTTAAGACCACTTGAGTAAATAGCTTGAGAGGCCTCAGACTTTTTTTAACGCAGCCTGAATGAGTGCAACAAGCTCTCACAGATTAGAATTTCGGAGTTTTGCTTTTCAGTTGCATCAGTAGCTATTGGGGTCTCAACAGAGTTAGAAGCTTCAGTGAATGTTCTCTGGCTGCAGAATTTTCTGTGGATGATTTGTACTCCTCCTGGATTGGAGAACTGCATATGAGAACCTGTGTCTGAATTTTATTTCTTGCCAAAGTGTGTGTTTATGGGCTGTTACCATATTGGAACAGTTAATTAGTAATAGTTGCTGTAACAATTACATTGTTAGGTGTTCCAGCAGAGTTAGGTTATTCTAAATTCCTCTTTCTTTGGTTGTATTTTAACTACAGTGTTTAAATAAATTGTGTTTTCTTAACATCTGTCAACTATTTCATTACCTTAGCTCTGAATAAATTTCAACAGAAAGGCACCACAGACTTCTGTGGAAGAGAATTCCCACTCCAAATGCACTTTTAGAATTCCTTCTCATCCATCTTATAGAATCAGAAAGTCACACAGCACAGAAACAGACCAGTTAGTCCAACTTGTCCACGCTGACTTGATAAGTAATCTGACCTATTTCCATTGGCCAATATTTGGTCCATATCCCTCTAAACATTTCCTATTCATTACCAATCAAGAAACTTTTCAACTGTGTAATTGCACACATTTTCACCACTTCTGACAGCACTTTCTTTGTTCACACACCACTCTCTGCGTGAAAACGTTGCCCTATGTTCCCTTCTAAGTCTTTCCCCCCTTACCTTCAAACTTAGCGCTTTACTTTTGGCCTCCCCTGTCCTGAGAAACGGACCTTGGCCATTCAGACTATTCATGCCCCTCATGACAGAGGTTTATAAAATCATGTCACCCCTCAGCCTCTGACACTCCAGGGGAAAACACTTCAAACTGTTCAGCCTCTCCCTACAGTTCAAACTATCCAGTCTAGGAACATCCTTGTAAATCTTTTTCTGCACGCTCTCAAGGTTAACAACTTCCTTCCTTTAGCAGAGCCAACCAAAATGTGCTCAGTATTCTAAAAGTGGCCTCATCAACGTCCTGTACAGGAGCAACATGCCATCCCAACTCCTACAGTCAATGCTCTGACTGATTAAGGCAATCGTGATGAATGTATCCTTCCCTATCCTGTCTACCTGCTACTCCACTTTTAAGGAACTATGTGCGTGCACCCAAGGCCTCTTTATTCGGCAACACTCCCCAGGACCCTAGCATTAACTGTATAAGCCCTGCCCTGCTTTGCCTTACCAAATGCAAAACCTCTCATTTATCGAATTTAAACTCCATCAGCCACTCCTTGGCCCATTGGTCCATCTGATCAATGTCCCATTGCACTCTGAGATAATCTTCACCACTGTCCACTTCACCACTTTTTAATATCATCTGTAAACTTACTAACTATGCCTCTGACGTTCACATTCAAATCTTTTATATTAATGATGAAAAGGAGTGAAATCAGCACTGATACTTGCGGTACACAGCTGGTCACAGGCCTCCAGTCAGGAAAACAATCCTCTGCCTTCAAGCCAATTTTGAATTCAATTGGCAATCTCCCCGTGGATCCCATGTGAACTACCATTACTAATCTGTCTACCATTCGAAACGTTATTGAACACCTTCCTGAAGCCCATTTGGAAAACGTCTGCCACACTGCCTTCATCAATCTTCTTTATCACCTCTTCAAAATAATCAAGTTAGTGAGACACGATTTACACTGCACAAAGCCATGTTTACTATCCCTAATCAATGCTTGCCTATCGAAATGCATGTAAATCCTATCCCTCAGAATCCCCTCCAACAACTTACCGAGCAATCATGTCAGGCTCACTGGTCTATGGTTCCCTGGTTTGTTGGGTCACTGTTTCCTTTTCTAGTGCCACTCCTCCATTGGTCACAACAAATTTTAAATGTAACCAGGTTGGTGATGTGACTCATGATTTAGGTCTCAGACTGGGTCAGGGTCGTGTCAGGAACGAATCAGGCAGTTTTCTTTAATCTGCTAAAACAACATGTTTATGACCAAAACAAATTTACTCAAACTATGATGGAAAGAAGAATGACACACACAGTTCACAAACACACTACAACACACACACACAGTCTCACACACACACACACACACACATGTTTGATGAAAAACTGAAATGTTAATTTGAAAGAACTTTGTCCACATGTTAGTTGAACTCATGATAAAAGGGAAAATGTGAGTGATTGCCCCAAATGTTATTCTGCTTCCAAATTAACTCTGCTCGCACAAGTTGTTGGGAATGAGATTACTTCCTGGAACCGTTAGATTTGGCTGAATTCCCTTTGCTTCAGGCAGTGGGAGACTCCAATTAATCCTCGGCATGAATCCTCCGCAAGTGGTAAAGCTGATTGGTGCATTTTCAGCTCTCATACATTGATGTGATGAGGAACAAGGAAAAAGAGAGGGAGCAATAGGCTGTTGCTTTTGAGGCGGGTTACGTTTCTTTCCCTCTCTGAGTTGAATAGCACAATAATGTTATCCGACCCCCAAACTGCAACATGTGAGGTCTCCTTGAACATTGTTTGAATTATATGCTTTCATCACATTCCCTGCTCCATGCAGGTGTATTGTTGCTGCTGTCATACACAGAGCCATTTCCTTCACAACCAATGGCCCCACTTGTTTTAAAGATATGTTTATATGTGCCTGCATAATTTAAAAATAACATGTTTAATATCTTCACAACATCTATATTAAAATGAATGTATCATATTCCTAAAGAAGTACAGAAATTACTGGAAAAGCTCAGCAGCCTGGCAGCATCTATGAAGAGAAATTAGAATTAATGTTTCAGGTCAAGTGATCCTTCCTCAGAACCCGTTTTATTTTTTAAATTATTTCCCCAGTTTTATTCTCCCATACAAGAGGAAATATCCGTCAGGTATTCACCATTTACACTCTCCTCAAGATCTTATATAGTCAAGAGCATTTCTCGTTCTCAGGCCTAAACTGTTAATCCTCCATAACATAATGCCTTCATCACAGGACAGTATATAGAGAACCATCTTTGAAAAGTTTCAAAGGCCATTGTGTTTTTTTTTAGTTTAGGGCATCATAACTACAGAGAGTGCATCAGATGGAATCTCAGCAATGCCCTGTACAGATGCAGGGAAACATGCCTAATATCATACCCGGCACCCTTTGCAAGAAACAGCACCATTCCATTTACTTTCCAAATTACTTGCGAAATTTTCAGACGAACTTTGTATGATTTATGTACCAGGACACACAACTCCCTCTTTAGCACCGAGCTTTGCGTTCTCTCTCCAGTTAAATAATTTACTGCTGTTTTATCCTTTCCACAAAACACAAACATCCCATAACCCACATTGTACTGTTTTATTTGCATTGCCGAAAATTTGCTCACTAACATCCCCTGTCTGTACCCCGTTGTACATGCTCTGCCTCCACTTGACATCTTATTGGATGACTATACTGGTGTACTAGCAAATTGAGCTCCAATCTTCTCAGACCTTCATCCAAATCATTAATCTAGATTGTAAACTGTTGATGACCTCACAACGATCCCTGAGGAAATCCACTAGTTGCAGCTTTCCAACCTGAAAATAAATAATTATCTCTACTCTGCATTTCCTGTCATGTAACTAGGACTCACTGTGTAGCAGCCTAGAAAGGTTGCAGGGCCTCTACTGCGGTGTGTAGCTGGTTGTCGAGGCGTATCTGAGCTCAGCAACACACCATTGGGGCCATTTGTTGTCAGATCATTAGGTAGAGGTTGTACTGTCAATGATTCTGATCCTTGAGCGTTTAAAAACAAGCACAGAATATAGACTAACACTTGAGTAGAATGCTGCACGGTCAAAAATGCTGTCCTTCAGAATTAGTAATAAATCTAGTCTGCCCTCTCAATCAGGTGCTCAATTTTCCCCAGACACGTATTGAGGAAGAGGGAAGATTTCCTATTAGCCTGGTTTACTTTTGTCCCTTTACAAACACCACGAATACAGATAATCTTAATGATTAATTTCATTTTTGGCTGTGGGTGCTGTGTGGAAAAATTGCCACAATTGGTACACAATAAAATAAAAAAAATGTCTTTGACGAGTGACCTTACAGACATTTGCAAAGTCTTAAGGGGCACAGATGTGTAAACAATCAAGGTCTTTTCCCCAGGGTGGGGGAGTTCAAAACTAGAGGGCATAGCTTTAAGGAGAGAGGGAAAAGATTTAAAAGGGACATAAGGGGGCAACATTTACACTCAGAGGGTGTTGTGTTTATGGAATGAGCTGCCAGAGGAAGTGGTGGAGGCTGGTACAATTACAACATTTAAAAGGCATCAGGATAAGTATATGTTTCGGAACGGTTTAGAGAGGTATGGACCAAATGCTGGCAAATAGGCCTAGATTTATTTAGGATGTCTGGACGGCATGGACGAGTTGGTCCGAAGGGTCTGTTTGGATGCTGCATATCTCTATGTCTCTATGACTCTATGTCTGAGTACTTCATTCTAGTCTTGTGTAACTCCTGAGAGGGGAAGAATGATCTCCTATCTCATTGTCACAACCATGACTGTTTGAATGGGGACTTCCTTTTCCTCTGCAACAGCCTCGAGGGGTGGAGTGAGAGAACAACACACAGGATAGGAACTGCAGTTGGTCATTCAGACCCTCATGCCTGCTGCTCAATTTAGAAAGATCATGGCTGATCTGTTTGTGGCTGAACACACTTTTTCTGTTTATTCCCAATAATGGTCTCTCTTGTCCATTAACGGTCAGTTCAGCTCTGCCTTGAATATCTTCACTTACCCAGTCTTCACTGTACCCTGGGGATGAGAACACTATGGACAGCACAATATTAAAGAGAAAGAAATATTCTTATCTCAGTCTTAATTTGGAGACTCCTTGAAGTGTGTTAACCTCACAGCAAGTTACCTCCTCTTTAAAGAGCACAACAAATAGGAGCAGATATAGACCATTCATTCCCTCAAACCTACTCCACATTCCCATTGACTCTGTTCAGTTCAGTATTTATCAATCTCAGCCATCACTGCTCTATTGGGAAAATATTTCCGATACCTTCAGACCAGACAGCATGAGAAGTTGGAGCAGAATTAGCCATTTGGCCCATCAAGTCTGCTGTGCTTTTCGATTATGCTTGACATGTTTCTCAAAACAATTCTCTTGCCTTCTCACCATAACCCTTGATCTTCTTATTAATCAAAAAGTATCTATCTCTGTCTTAACGACACGTCTGTGTGTGTGTGTGTGTGTGTCTGTGTGTGTGTGTGTCTGTGTGTGTCTGTGTATTTCTGCTTTATGGCAGGAGACAGGGTGGTCAGAGAGGATTGTTCATCAGACTGGAAGCCTGTGATTAGCGGTGATCCACAGGGATCAGTGCTGGATTTACTTTTGTTTGTCATTTAAATAAATGATTGAGATGAAAGTTACAGAAGGCCAGGGTAGCAAGTTCACGGATGACACTGAGATTATTTGAATCATAGACAGGGAATGTTATCCAAGATCACAAAGAGATCTTGATCAATTGGATGAATGAATCATAAAGATGTACAGTATGGGAATAAATCCTTTGTTCCAACATGTCCATGCTGACCAGGTATCCGAAATTAATCTAGTCCCATTTGCCAGCGTTTGGCCTATATT